>NW_020837959.1:16988214-17168214 GCF_003676395.1 Aethalodelphis obliquidens | reverse complement strand
TGGGTCATGCAGTAGTCCTGTTTTTAATTTCTTGAGAAACCTCCACACTGTTTTACATAGTGACTGTACCAAGTTATATTCCTACCAGCAGTGTACTAAGGGTTGCTTTTTCTCTACATCCTTGCGGACACTTGTTATCTCTTATCTTTTTGATGATAGCCATTCTAACAGTTGTGGAGTGATTCCTCATTGTGCATTTGATTTCCATTTCTCTGATTAGTGACATTGAGCACCTTTTCATGTACCTGTTAGCCATTTGAATATCTTCTTTGGAAAAATGTCTACTCATGTCTACATTTTTCCTTGGAAAAATGTCTACAAAAATGTCTGCCCATCTTTTAATTTGTTTATTGATTGCTATTGAATCCTATGTGTTCCTTATATATTGTGGATATTAACCCTTTATCAAATATATGATTTGTAAATATTTTCTTTGATTCCAGGAGTTGCCTTTTCATTTTTTTATCGTTTCTTTACCATGCAGAAGTTTTTAGTTTGATGTATTCACAACAGTGTTTTTTATTATAATTCAGTAGAAAACAATTTCAAATTTCTCTTGAAACTTCTTTGATTACTTAGATATGTTCTAATTTTTAATTTGTGATTTTTTCATATTTCAGTTTTTTCAGTTACTGCTTTTATAGTCAGAAAACAAACTCCGTACATCTTCAGTTTTCTATAAAAATAAGATTTATTTGTTTTGCCAAGGAGATGGTCTATCTTAAAAAATGTTCCATGTGCCTTTGAAAAGAATGTGGACTCAGCTGAGGGTGGAGTGTTGGATAAGTGTCACTTAGGTCCAATTAACTGATTGTGCTGTTCAACTTTTCTACATCCTTGTTGATTTTATCTACCTGTTCTATGAATTAGTATTGAAGACTCCAACTATAATTATGAATTTGTTTCTCTTTTAGTTCTATTAGTTTTTTTTCTGCTGTATTTTTGCAGCTCTAGTGTTAGGTACAAATATAAAAATGTTTTGTGTCCTTGGCGACCTAACCCTTTCTTCAGTTTTAAATGTCCCACTTTATCTCTGGTCATTTGCCTTTTTTGTATGCTATTAATATAGCCATTCCAGCTTTCTTTGATTTTTGTTAGTGTGGTGACTAGGAGTTCATGCAAAGATTTAAAGGGTCCCTTCCTTCTGCTTCCTCCTCTCCATGATCCTTCTTCCCCCTCTGGTTTCCCAGTGTTGTCATTTTGTTCGTTTTTAGAAGTTGGGACTTAAGCCTCTGCACTGTATTGCACAGCCCCCACAAAGTGGCCCAACATGGGCAAAGAGATGAGAGAAAACAAGGTGCAGGGCTGATGCAGCCACCACCTCCAGTTCTACCTCTGCATCAGGGGTGCAGTGTTGCTACTGGAGCTTGCTTTTTGTAGGGCAGGGAGAATTGAACACTCCACCCTGCACAAGTGGGTCTCAACCATGTCAGAGAAGAGGGGAGGCAGGCCATTTGATTGCTGGTGCTGAACTGGTGTAAGATGGGGAGTGTCAAAAGGCTCTTCTCTGAAGGACTGTTGCTGCTGTTCGCATTTGGTACCAGCCAGGGAAAGGGGGAAGAGGGGAGAGCTGCTGCTTCACTGCTGCCGCTCACCTGGGCCAGAGCAGGGAAATTCCAAGAAGGTCTGTCCTGCAGGGGGTCCCCTCCTGATTCTCTAACTAGAAGGAGTGCTTTTCTCCAGGAGCTTTTTCTAACTTAGACTTCGAGGTTTGAGCTTACCTAGCGTCCCAGCTGTGGGTGTTTTCAAGGTCTCTACTAAAGAATATAAAAATTATTCTAATTTAAAAATTCATTCATTAATACTGGAGTCCTTATACATTTGGAATTTGTTTTGTATTTACTGGGTTGTGGGGTTATTTTGTTCAAATCATATAGTAAATTGCCAAGTTCCATTCATTAAATAATCCATTATTTCTTCTCTGAACTGAAATACTTCTATTGCTGTATATCTGACTCCCTTTCTGTTCTCTATTCTGTTGTAATTTTCTATTTGTCAACTGTGTTCCCATGTCAAACGGTCTTAATTACAGTAGCTTTATTTGTTTACACATCTGTTTCTAGATTCCCATTTCTCTTACATTTAAGTTCTTACAGGGAAGGAGTCATCTTATATCTTTTGTACTAGCTTATCATATTGCTGACACATAGATATTATCTCTAAATTATTGTCTAATTTTATTGTCTTGAAACTCTAATGCTCTAAAACTTCTGCTGTTCCATTTGGCTAAATGCTTCAAAAATGGATTCAACACCATAAGTATTTATGGAATATCTGCTATATGGAACAGTTTGTATTAGGAACTGTAAAGAATGCAAAAAAGATTTTGTTCTTAAAGAACTTCCAAGCTAGTGTGGTAAGCATAAGTTCATGTAAATAATAGTAAATAAAGTGTGATGTAAGACACTATGGAAAGTGATTTGTAAGAAACATATGTCAAAGGGAGAAAAAATAATAGTTTTTTCTCGATCTCTGAAAAAAGGTTTATAGAAGGTATAGATATTTTCTATTGCCATTTTGACTCATTAACTACATAAGTGAATATAAAATAATGTAGATAAATCTTCTGAAGCCTAACCCCTACAGACCTTTTGAGTCTTTGTGCTTCGTGGGACACAGGAGTTTGCCTAAGTTAGGGTAGAATTTTGTGTTTCATTCTCTGTTTTCTTGCTTTCCAAAAGAACCATAGTTTGGATGGGTGATTTTTAGTACTGTCCTTTTATCTGCATTTCTCATTCAGCTTTCTAATTAGTAAGCATTCCTACCCAAACCTAGCTTCACACAAGTAAATTAGTTACATCCCCTGAATGATTCTGTTTGCCAGCTGCAGACCTTTTCTTATTCCGTGGCAAGCCCACATGGTAACTGTGGTTCAATAAGGGTGTTGCTGGGGAGGAGGAATCTCTTCTATGTCCACAGTCATGGATTACAGCAATAGAAAAGGAGTCCATGAAGGGAAAGTGATGGAACCATTTAACTCTAGTGACAGAAGTATGTTGATTATACCATAAAAGATATTTTAATACTTGATGAGGTGTAATGGATATTCCCTTAATATTTCTAGGAAATGTGGACATTTGTCAGGTACTCCTCATTACAGAGTAACTAATGATGGAAATTGTACATAATAGGAAGAAGATGTGAAAATATCTTTGGTATTCATTGATTTTCTTAATATTAAGACCTCACATGAGAATTCTGAACTCAGTTCTTTGATTTAAATCCTGTTCTGAGCAAATCACAAAACTAAACTCCTTTTAAAAATATACTGAATATATATTTTCTAAAATGTTAACATATGCATAGCTAACCTAGTCCTGACCTGTACTATGCATGCTTATAATTCATAGTCTTGTTCTCTATTTGATGAAGAAAGAGGTGTTTTAGCTCCACTGGCTTACGTATGGTTGGTATGCGCCTTTGTTGCATGTTCAAACGACTGCTTTTTAAAAATACTTTTGCCTTCAAAAGGCAAACATACTCTTGTGGTCTCCCCGGGAAACTTGGGAGCTGACCTCTCATTTGACAGAGCACCCATGGACACAATTTAGAACCCAATTCCCTGGAGCCTCAGTGCTGTGAGACAAATGTGTGGCCTCTGCTGACATATCTCTTTGTACAGAGCGATGCCAGGGTGACTGAATCTACTGTGCTTTGCCAAAGGTGACATTCTGGGGAGAAGTAAAACATGTTGTGTGGGCATGTTTGGCTTTACATTTAAACTAAGTTTAGAATGAGAGCAACCTGTCACTTCCAGCAAAAATATGTTCACGGGGATCATGATAGATGGGCAATCTGTTTCTAACCCTACTCTTATGACTTGTACCTTACTTGTTACCTCCCTTGGAACATATGTTTTCCATGAATCAACGAGAACAATCTTAAACAGTGACATACATTGTTGTTTATAAAGTTACCTGCTAAAACCATATTTCTGAGAGAGAAGTAAACTGATGACAAAGATAGAATGCCACGGGAATATAATGCAACAGATCCTAAATAAAATGAAGAGAGCTTTCTAAGTCATCATCTTCTAAAAACATTTAATAAATTTGGTAAGAATGTAAGGCATAGCAATGTTCCCCCGGGCGATGGGAATTTAGGCTAGGGTTGTAAAGGCACAGGAGAGCAGAGAGGCAGAAGGGTAGAGATCTAGAGAGAAATGGCAAGAGTGAGCAAAGTTCAGCAGGTCTTAGTATATGTGACTAGGTAATTAATGAATGAACGGCAATGAAAACATAGGGGCTCCCAGGTCTTATTTGACAAACCTACATCCTCTCCATTCCAGATGCCAACTCTGTTCACTGTTCAGCCAGTAAAGGCAGGGATGGGGCACTTGAATCCTGGAACCCTAAATGCACTTGAAACACTAACAAGGAAGTTTTAAAACTGGTCAGGGTTCGCACTGGAATGAATGACTTTTTGTGTAAAACACTTAAATTAGTTGATCCTAATACACCTCTCCCCAAGATTTTACCAAAGTATGAGAAGCCAAGGAAGAGAAGGGAAGAAGGAAGATAAGAGCACAGGAAGGAAAGAAGTTCACATCAGCGCAGAGCACAAAGACTGAAAGCCACCCTGCTCTCCACTGGGGCTACCTCGCGAATACTGCCTGTGACCTAACCATCTGAAAAAATGTTCTCATTCATTTATGAAATAGAACTGGTTTTCCTGTTTGAAATACAAAACAAGATGGTGACTCTCAATCCTCCCAGTCAGTGTGTGTGCTACCAACTTGTCAGAGGGCCAGACTGGGGCAGAAGAAGTTACTACCCCTGCACGGCCCAGGCTCACTGGAGGAATGACATTTGGAAGCGCAAACAGTTCATTGTTCCACATGCTATGAAAAGGGGATTAGCCCGGGCCCGAGACCTTTGTGGCCACCGATCAAAGCCAAGTGCAGATGCCAATGTTGTAGATGAGAAAAGTAATGAAACCCAACACCATGGGGCTTAAAAGAATGTATTGCAGATCAAGCTGCAGGGAGTAGAATCTGTGTGACTCGGAAGAAGACACACTTCTATAAATGATTTCCTACAAAGCCCACAGAACATTTCAGAAAGCAATTTGACATCCTTGATAGGATACTGGAGACAGCATGATCCCGAGTTGAGAAGAACAGAAAGCCGGACTGTGGCAAAAATACAGTTAGGAAACAAAAGATGAGTGAGCAAGCAGTGTTAACATTGTGAGAGCAGAATGAAAGCGCTTACCTGGTGGGGATCCTGCGGCCAGTGATAACCCCTGGGATCTCTCTGGGAATTGGATGGTGGTAATTCACTTGAAAACAAACAGGGCTTTACCTTATTGCTTGGACTTCTTTCTCATCACCATGTTTGCTTTAATTTAAACTTAAAACAATATTAGGAAGTTTTCTAGACTGTAACATTTACCTTGTTTAGCACGGTATTCCCAGTGTCTAGCACCATGCCTGGATGTTGTCAGAATCCTGTAACTATCAGTTGAATCGATCACTGGATGATGATTTTACACTAATCAAAGTGGGACTGGTCAACTTGAGTCCACCTCTAATCCCAATGCTTACTAGCTCTGTCGCCTTGAGGAAATGCCCTCTTTGTGGATCAAGTTTTCTCATTTGTAAAACAGCGATCATAACAATGTCTTCTGAGTATTATGAGGTTTTTACAGGGATAAGGCACGTAAGATGTTTGTCCTAATGCCCAGTACAGATAAGTGCAGAATAAATGTTAACAATTGTCATCCTATCAAAACGACAATAACAAAAGAGAACCAGGTATAAAAATACAGATGATCTGATGTTCCAATCAAAATAATAAAAGGAGTCTCACCTCCCTAGACACGCTCTGGTAAGATAATTACATGGTTTTAGAAAATGGAAGTGACAGTACAAAATGGTAAAACTTTCTGATAAAGATACAACGATTTGGCAAAGAAGTTCAAATTTCTCTGTGAATTTAAGTGCCAGGAGAAAAAAGGATCAATAAATCCAAGTTTCAGGAGAAATAGTGGTCCAAGTATTTAATCCCTAGGAAACAGCCAGAGGTGAAAATAAGAGGGTGATATGCCATACAATAAGAAACATTTTTCAATACTTGCAAATTGGCAAAATGATGACGGTGTCGTACCTTTCAGTGGGATCACTGAACCTAGTCTAGTGGGCCCTCCTGGAATTACCCGATGATATAAGGGATTATAGAAGGGTGTATATTTAACTGACCAGGTTCTTTTACAACCCTGCAGGAGTAGAGATCAACTTGTAGAAAACGGATAGAAAGCCAGAGAGTCCTGTCTACACCAATGCAGATAATTTTGTCCAGTTGAGAATGTGAATCTAACTCAAGTTCTTATCAAAAATTCTCTCAAAATTTGACCCAATTTAAATGTTTTATTGGCTTTCTTATTAAATAAGCTTTGGCATGTATTCCCTCATCAATTAATCTTTGACCACACATTCATGTTACATTTGTAGTAAGGTCCCATTTTAAACTTCTTGAAAATTATACTTGATCAAAGCAATTAGAACATCTTTTGGAGCATATGTTCCTTACATACAATAATTCTGCAAAATCATATAATGTATATGACCCTTAGAATTTTACTGTAGGCAAGGCTTTCATCACAAAATTGAGTCACACGGCTTTTCATGATCTGCTTTCAGTTTTTATTCTCTATCTTCTTATCTTACTACTCCTTCCAACAACCCAGACTTGTTGATCAGGCCATACTTTGTCTCACCTTCACCCCACTGTGTGTTTTCACGTACCACGTCCTCCGCCAGGCTAACCCCACTCTCCCCGTGGTGCACAAAAACACACACCCCTTCTGAGTAGCCCATGCTCATCCTTCAAGCCTCAGCTGCTACTTCTCTGGGATCCTTTCCTCATTTCTCACGACCCAGTTTTTGGTTCTGGATTTGTGTCCCCATAGTTGAGGCTTAGTCGCCTTTCTACACAGAACTCCCCCCAAAATAGCAACGATGAATGGCTTTACTCGTTATGGCGGCCCTAGGTTTATTAGTTATCTATTGTTGCATAACCAATTACCACACATTTAGCAGCTTTAAAGCACGTTTATTACCTCACAGTTTCTGTGCGTCAAGAGTCTGAGCATACCTTAACTGTGTCCTCTACTTGGAGGTCTCTCACAAGGTCCTCACCAAGGTGTCAGTCAGGAGTCTCATTAAAGGCTGAAATGGCGAAGAATCAGATTCCAAGCTCACATAATTGTTGGCAGAATTCGGTTCCTCGCTCCACTGCTCAGAGGCCACCTTCCGGTTTTTGCCGTGTGAGCCTGTCCCCTAAGGCTGCTTGCTTTGCTGAAGCCTGCAAACTGAGCGGACAGTAGAGACGGTTTGTTAGCAGGACGGCAGTTACATTCTTAGGCTCCATCATCATGAAAGTGGTACCTCATCACCTTTGCCACATTCTGTTACATAGAAGTAAGCGTAGGTCCGTCCACACTCCGGTGGACAGATTACATGATGTGGGGATCACGGAAGCCATCTTAACGTCTGCCCACCACAGTAGGGCCCGGAACTGCGCTCGTACATAGTAGGTAACGAAACAATAGTCTCCAAATGAATGAGTCTTTCAATGAACAGATGATTTCTGTGGACACTTCATTACAGAAATATGCAGAAAATCCCTTCTTCGGAGCATAAGTTACTGTGTGTCACTATATTCATGTTTTTTCTTCTGACTGTATCCTTTCCTTAATCCACATGCGTCCTGCATTTTTCTCATATTTTGAATTTGCATCATGCAAGCCTGTATCCAGAGCGATGCATGCATTGCTGCCGCTGTGTATAAAATCTCCTACTTAAATGCTTTCATCCTAGATTTTCCTCAGCCTCTTGAATTATGACTTTAACGGTATACCCTAAAACTACGTCGTGTACTGAAATTGACTTCATTGAATTTTATGACAGGAAACAATTTTGACTTTCAAAGAAAAATAATGAAATAAGATAATATCACCTTGGCAAATTTTGTCTAAACAATGTCAGAATTAGGAGTAATTCTTTAAGAGAACACTACTAAATTCTGTTTTATTCCCCATTTCTCGAATCAGACGTCTGAACATTTCTTTCATCCATGATTTTAGATTCCTCTAAAGTAATAGATGAAGGGCCAAATTAAGCTGAAGAGGTGGTTACATAAATACACTTACCATATATCCAGTACCTAATATTACAGAGCAGTATTCCTGGAGCATGCATCCACTCTTTCTAAGGATAAATAAACTCTTTTCAAAAGTGTATTGTATGTGGGTTAATGTCTGTAAAGGTTAAAAACATCAAATTCTGAAATATCATGACCTGACATTAATGACCCAATAATAGATTGACATTTGCAGTTCTCTTTCTGGGGTAATAGCCCACCATATGCAAAGATCAGCTTCTGTGTCTAGCTGCTTATCTCAAAGGAAAAAATGTGAGTAATAATAGTACAGGGGAGGTTAATAACAGGTACAGGGCTAGGATAACTTTTATCAGTCCGTTTAGAAAATGAACCCAGAATTGCTGTCAACTTGACTGGGAAGGGAAAAGGAAGGATGGATCCACGTGGGAGGCATCACTCAGCTTCCAGTGTGTGTGTGAAGGTTGTTTGCAAGGTTACCTGGGCTGATGCAACATAAAGCTGAAATTTGCATGTCGAAGCTTTGTTCCTTTTGTAACATAGTGCCACACAAATCACTGGCTCTGGGGTTTAAATTTCACAGATGTCTAAGCTCATTTAAAAATTAAAGTGCAATAATTTGTGATCCACAGTGTACCTAATCATTCTGCTTTTCCAGAATGTTTTGTTTAGCCATAATGCTTTGTTTTTACCATCTAAAATTCTAATTTTTCATAGGTTTTTCCTTTGAAAGCTAATGTATTCTTTTACAAGAAAATTTTTCTTTGGGGCCATGACATTATTACTACAGTTAAAAGAGTCAAAAGAAAATCCCACAATATTTATCTGTATTTGAAATCACAACCAAAACTAACTCAGCATTAAGCTGACCATTACATTTTCCTGGGCTCTTAGGAAAAAAACATGACTCTTGGGTGCTATTTTTCTGTCCTTGTTACTTATTATTATTTCAACTACCTTCCAGGTTTCAGAACACATTGCAAGGAACATTTACACTATATTTTGAATTATTTCGTCAGAATTAGTTGCTTTATTTATTTTTTGTTACATCTTTATTGGACTATAATTGCTTCACAAGACTGCGTTAGTTTCTGTTGCACAACAAAGTGAATCAGCCACATATATACATACATACACCCCATACCCCCTCCCTCTTGAGCCTCCCTCCCACCCTCCCAATCCCACCCCTCTAGGTCATTGCAAAGCACCGAGCTGATCTCCCTGTGCTATGCAACTGCTTCCCACTGGCTGGCTATTTTACATGTGGTAGTGTATATATATCAATGCTACTCTTTTTACCTCATCCCAGCTTCCTCTCTCCACTGCCCACCGTATCCTCAAGTCCATTCTCTACTTCTGCGTCTTATTCCTGTCCTGCCCCTAGGTTCATCAGAACCACTTCTTTTCTTTAGATTCCATATATATGTGTTAGCATACGGTATTTATTTTTCTCTTTCTGACTTACTTCACTCTGCATGACAGACCCTAGGTCCATCCACCTCACTACAAATAACTCAATTTTGTTTCTTTTTATGGCTAAGTAATATTCCATTGCATATATGTGCCACATCTTCTTTATCCATTTATCTGTTGATAGACATTTAGGTTGTTTCCATGTGCTGGCTATTGTAAATAGTGCTACAGTGAACATTGTGGTACATGTCTCTTTTTGAATTGTGGTTTTCTCAGGGTATATGCCCGGTAGTGGGATTGCTGGGTCATATGGTAATTCTATTTGTAGTTTTTTTAAGGAACCTCCATACTGTTCTCCATAGTGATTGTATCAATTTACATTCCCACCAACAGTGCAGGAGTGTTCCCTTTCCAACACACCCTTTCCAGGATTTATTGTTCCTAGATTTTTTGATAATGGTCGTTCTGACTGGCATGAGGTGATACCTCATTGTAGTTTTGATTTGCATTTCTCTAATAATTAGTGATGTTGAGCATCTTTTCATGTGCTTCTTGGCCATCTGTATGTCGTCTTTGGTGAAATGTCTATTTAGGTCTTCCACCCATTTTTTTAATTGGGTTGTTTGTTTTTTGATATTGAGTTCCATGAGCTGTTTGTATATTTTGGAGATTAATCCTTTGTCTGTTGCTTCATTTGCACATATTTTCTCCCCCCATTCTGAGGGTTGTCTTTTGGTCTCGTTTATGGTTTCCTTTGCTGTGCAAAAGCTTTTAAGTTTCATTAGGTCCCATTTGTTTATTCTTGTTTTTATTTCCATTTCTCTAGGAGGTGGGTCAAAAAGGATCTTGCTGTGATTTATGTCATAGAGTGTTCTGCCTATGTTTTCCTCTAAGAGTTTTATAGTGTCTGGCCTTACATTTAGCTCTTTAATCCATTTTGTTTATTTTTGTTTATGGTGTTAGGAAGTGTTCTAATTTCATTCTTTTACATGTAGCTGTCCAGTTTTCCCAGCACCACTTATTGAAAAGTCTGTCTTTCTCCATTGTATATTCTTGCTTCCTTTATCAAAAATAAGGTGACTATAGGTGCATGGGTTTATCTCTGAGCTTTCTATCCTGTACCATTGATCTCTATTTCTGTTTTTGTGCGAGTACGATACTGTCTTGATTACTGTAGCTTTGTAGTATAGTTTGAAGTCAGGGAGCCTGATTCCTTCAGCTCTGTTCTTCGTTCTCAAGATTGCTTTGGATATTCTGGGTCTCCTGTGTTTCCATACGAATTGTAAAATTTTTCATTCTAATTCCATGAAGAGTGCAATTGGTAGTTGAATAGGGATTGCAATGAACCTGTAGATTGCTTTGGGTAGTATAGTCATTTTCACAATATTGAGTCTTCCAATCCAAGAACATGATATATCCCTCCATCTGTTAATGTCATCTTTGATTTCTTTCATCAGTGTTTTATAGTTTTCTGAGTACAAGTCTTTCACCTCCCTAAGTAGGTTTATTCCTAGGTATTTTATTCTTTTTGTTACAATGGTAAATGGGATTGTTTCCTTAATTTCTCTTTCCGATTTTTCGTTGTTAGTGTATAGGAATGCCAGAGGTTTCTGTGCATGAATTTTGTATCCTGCAACCTTACCAAATTCATTGATTAGTTCTAGTAGATTTTTGGTGGCATTTTTAGGATTTTTTATGTATAGTATCATGTCATCTGCCAGCAGTGACAATTTTACTTCTTCCTTTCCAATTTGTATTCCTTTAATTTGTTTTTCTTCTTTGTTTGCCATGGCTAGGACTTCCAATAAGAATGGTGAGAGTGGACATCTTTGTCTTGTTCCTGATCTTAGTGGAAACACTTTCAGTTTTTCACCATTGAGTATGAGGTTGGCTGTGGATTTGTCATGTATGGCCTTTATTATATTGAGGTAGGTTCCCTCTATGCCCACTTTCTGGAGAGTTTTTATCATAAATGGGTGTTGAATTTTTTCAAAAGCTTTTTCTGCATCTATTGAGATGATCATATGGGTTTTATTCCTTAATTTGTTAATACGATGTATCACATTGACTGATTTGTGTATATTGAAGAATCCTTGCATCCTCGGGATAAATCCTACTTGATCATGGTGTATGATCCTTTTAATGTATTGTTGGATTCTGTTTGCTAGTATTTTGTTGAGGATTTTTGCATCTATATTCATCAGTGATACTGATCTATAATTTTCATTTTTTGTGGTATCTTTGCTTTTGGTAGCAGGGTAATGGTGGCTTTGTAGAATGAATTTGGAAGTGTTCCTCCCTCTGCAGTTTTTTGGAAGAGTTTGAGAATTATGGGTGTTAACTCATCCGAATTCTATTGTTTGATAGAATTCGCCTTTGAAGCCATTTGGTCCTGGACTTCTGCTTGTTGGAAGATTTTTAATTACAGTTTCAATTTCATTACTTGAGATATGTCTGTTTATATTATCTAATTCTTCCACGTTCAGTCTTGGAAAATTGTACTTTCCTAAGAATTTGTCCATTTCTTCGTGGTTGTCCATTTTATTGGCATATAGTTGTTTGTAGTAGTCTCCTATAATCCTTTGTATTTCTGTGATGTCATTCGTGATTTCTTCTTTTTCGTTTCTAATTTTTTCAATTTGTGTCCTCTCCCTTTTTTTCTTGATGAGTCTGGCTAAGGGTTTATCAATTTTGTTTATCTTCTAGAACCAGATTTCAGTTTTATTGATGTTTGCTATTGTTTTCTTTGTTTCTAGTTCATTTATTTCTGCTCTGATTGTTATGATTTCTTTCCTTCTACTGACTTTGGGTTTTCTTCTTCTTTCTCTAGTTGTTTTTAAGTATAGGGTTAGATTGTTTGAGATGTTTCTTGTTCTTGAGGTAGGATTGTATTGCTATAAACTTCCCCCTTAGAACTGTTTTTGCTGCATCCTGTAGGTTTTGGGTCATTGTGTTTTCAGTGTCATTTGTTTCTAGTGTTTTTTGATTTTCTCTTTGATTTCTTCAGTGATCTCTTAGTTATTTAGTAGTGTATTGTTTAGCCTCCATGTGTTTGTATTTTTTTACAGATTTTTTCCTGTAATTGATATCTAGTCTCATAGCATTGTGGTCAGAAAAGATACTTGATACGATTTCAATTTTCTTAAATTTACCAAGGGTTGATTTGTGACCCAAGATGTGATCTCTCCTGGAGAATGTTCCATGTGCACTTCAGTAGAAGGTGTATTCTGCCACTTTAGGGTGGAATCTTCTATAAGTATCAAGCAAATCTATCTGGTCTATTGTGTCATTTAAAGCTTGTGCTTCTTTATTTTCTCTTTGGATGGTCTGTGCATTGGTGAAAGTGGGGTGTTAAAGCCCTCTGCTATTATTGTGTTACTGTCAATTTCCCCTTTCATGGTCATTAGCATGTCTTGTGTACTGAGGTCCTCCTTTGTTGCATGCATAAACATTTATAAACGTTATATCTTCTTATTGGATTGATAACTTGATTATTACGTAGTGTCCTTCTTTGTCTCTTGTAACAGATTTTATTGTAAAGTCTATTTTATCTGATATGAGTATTGCCATTCCAGCTTTCTTTTGATTTCCATTTGTGTGGAATATTTTTTTCCTTCCCTTCACTTTCAGTCTGTATGTGTCCTTTGGTCCGAAGTGAGTCTCTTGGAGACAGCATATATACGTTTCTTGTTTTTGTATCCATTCAGCCAGTCTGTGTCTTTTGATTGGGGCATTTCATCCATTTACACTCAAGGTTATTATCGATGTGTATGTTCCTATTACCATATTCTTAATTGTTTTGGGTTTGTTTTTGTGGGTCTTTTTCTTGTGTTTGCTGCCTAGGGTAGTTTCTTTAACATTTGCTGTAAAGCTGGTTCGGCAGTGCTGAATTCTCTGAGCTTTTGTGTGTCTGGAAAGCTTTTTATTTCTCCTTCGAATCTGAATGAGATCCTTGCTGGGTAGAGTAATCTTGGTTGCAGGTTTTTCTCTTTTTCATTACTTTAAATATATCCTGCCACTCCCTTCTGGCCTGCAGAGTTTCTGCTGAGAAGAATTAGTGGCTTTATGTTACTAAAAACTATCCTAGTGTGCAGTGATCCAATAGACTTATAAAGACTCACTATACTTTACGTTTATTACCACTGCCATAAATTAACATCTTTGTGGAACTGAAAGCATTACATGGTAAAATTTTAGTATAAAGTTCACTGAAAGTAATTACAAATGATGAAGCAAGTATAATTTTACTCATCCAGACCAAGATATATATTTGCAGCATTATTTCAGTGCACTGAAAATATGAAGAGTAAACATTACTTTTAGTCTTTTCTTTTTCCTTCACTTTACATTAAATCTATAGGAAATATAAGCCCCAGAAAGTTGCTTTAGTAACACTGGGGTGAGTTTCAATTATGCCTGATTGATTCAGTCTTTCAACTTTTGCCCTTTTCCTTATTATTATTGAAATAAATAACATAGAAACAATTTCACAGCTCTGTTTCATATTTTTCCCAAGTCTGTAGATTTTTTTCCAGAGTGTAGAGAACAGACATGCACCATTGGTCTGGAAACACTTAACAGCTTGAGTGTCCTTGGGCAATGGAGAGGAAGGCAAAGTCAGTGGTTGCACTGAAATTTCATGGGGGAAACACAGAAATGAATTTTATGTCACAGGTCAAATCAATCATTTTATGTATATTCCAAAGAAATAAGAATTAAATGAGGATTATCTTATACGAAGTACACTTGTATTTCTATTTGGTGCCTAATTATAGCTGGGCGTTTTGTTCAAGTGTGATCAAAGATTCGGATGGCATGTGGTCAGAAAAAGCACAAGATTATACATCACTTATTATTTGACCCAATGGTGAAGATACCTCTTAAAGTTCCAGAACACATGTAAATGAATGATTCATTGTCTCCTGTTGCCAATGACGACAAAACACTTGGAGAATACCTTAAAATTCAGTGCTAAGGTTTTATTTTTACTTTTTTTATTGCCCTTATGGTGGATATTGTAAAATTAAATGATCAAGAATTTTTATGATGGGCTTCCCTGGTGGCGCAGTGGTTGAGAGTCCACCTGCCAATGCAGGGGACACGGGTTCGTGCCCCGGTCTGGGAAGATCCCACATTTCGCGGAACAGCTGGGCCTGTGAGCCATGGATGCTGAGTCTGCATGTCTGGAGCCTGTGCTCCACAACGGGAGAGGCCGCAACAGTGAGAGGCCCGCGTACTGCAAAAAAAAAAAAAGAATTTTTATGTTCAAAAACTGACATTCAGAATTTTGATCATAAAATGGCATTGCAGACATCTTTTCTCCATTTCTCTGTCTGAGAAGAAGTACTCATTCAATCAACAGGTAGTCCATGAACATCTGTTACATAAATTATATGGATATATAGAGAATAATACTGACCTCTGACTTGACGGTATTTAGACACTAGAAAAATAGTCACATATTCTCACTATATCTTTAAATACCACTTGATTAAAACTAATAATGTAGTGTAAACAGATGGATGCCAAATAAAAATTTTTTATTTTAGAAAGAAACTGGAATTTCAGGATCCATCTATCTGGGTTTAGCCAATTGCACTAAAAAAATAATGGAAAAATACAAATATTAAACTACTAATTTTTTTTTTTTTTTTTTGCGGTACACGGGCCTCTCACTGTTGTGGGCTCTCCCGTTGCGGAGCACATGCTCCGGACACGCAGGCTCAGCAGCCATGGCTCATGGGCCCAGCCACTCTGCAGCATGTAGCATCCTCCCAGACTGGGGCATGAACCTGAGTCCTCTGCATCGGCAGGCGGACTCTCAACCACTGCACCACCAGGGAAGCCCTAAACTACTAATTTTTAAAATATAAAAAATTACTTTTTTGTAGATTGAGATTTTCTATATATGGAATCATTTCATCTGCAAATAGACAACCTTTTACTTATTTTCCAATTTGGGTGCCTTTTATTTTTTCCTTTCTAATTACTCTAGATAAGTCTTCAAGTTTAACGTTGAATATTGGTAGTAAAAGTGGGAATCTTTGCTTTTTCCCCTAATCTTAGAAGCTAAGCTTTCAGTCCTTCACCATTGCGTATGCTGTGAATTTTTATCATGAAAGGGTATTGAATTTTGTCAGTTGCCTTTCCCATATCTATTAAGATTATCATGTTTATATTTTCTTAGTTCTGTAAATACCATGTATTACATTGGTTAGTTTTCTTAAACAGAAACATTCTTGCATTCCTGGGATAAATCTCACTTGGCCATAATGTATAATCCATTAAATGTACACCTGGATTTCGTTTTGTAGTGTTGTGAACATCTTTGTGTCTATATACATAAAGAATATTGGTCTGTAGTTTTTGTTTTTCTTGTATCTATGTCTGACTTTGATATCTGTGTAATTCTGGTCTTCTGGACTGTCATAGGAAGTGTTTCCTCTGTTCTATTTTTTTTTAAATAAGTTTATTTATTTATTTATTTTTGGGTGTGTTGGGTCTTCGTTTCTGTGCAAGGGCTTTCTCTAGTTGCGGCGATCGGGGACCACTCTTCATCGTGGTGCGTGGGCCTCTCACTGTCGCGGCCTTCTCTTGTTGCGGAGCACAGGCTCCAGACACGCAGGCTCAGTAGCTGTGGTTCACGGGCTTAGTTGCTTCACAGCATGTGGGATCTTCCCAGACCAGGGCTCGAACCCGTGTCCCCTGCATTGGCAGGCAGATTCTCAACCACTGCGCCACCAGGGAAGCCCTGGAAAAGTTTGAGTTGAGTAGTGTTGGTTTTGATTACTTAGAAGTTTGGTACAATTCACCAGTGAAGCCATCTAGTCTTGGACTTAATTTGTCAGTAGGTTTTTGATTATTGATGCAGTCCCTTTATTCATTAGAGGTCCATTGAGTTTCTAAATTTTTTGTGAGGAAAAGTTAGTGATTTGCATGTGTCTAAGTATTTACCCATTTTGTCTAGATTATTGTCAATATAATTGTTCATAATATTTTCTTACAATCCTTGTTTCTGTAAATTTGGTAGTAATGTCCCACTTTTATTTCAGATTTTAGTTAGCTGTGTCCTGTCACTTCTTTCTTAGTCAGTCTAACTAAAGATTCTTCAATATTGTTGATCCTTTTAAAGAACCAATATTGATTTTGTATATATTCTCTATTTTTCAATTCTCTTTTCTAGCCTTATCTCCTTTTTTCTGCTAGTTCTGGGCTTAATTTGCTCTTTATTTTCTAGTTCCTTAAGGTGTAAAGTTAGGTTGTTGGTTTGAGGTCTGTCTTCTTTATTAATATAGGCATTGACAGCTGTAAATTTCCCTTTGACCACAGCTTTTGTGGCATTCAGTACATTTGGTGTGCTGTGATTGTTTCCATTCACCTAAAAGTGTTTTCAAATTTTCCTAGTTATTTCTTCTTTGATATTATTATGACCTGAACTGTGTTCCCCCAAAATTCACATGTTGAAGTCCTAACCCAAATACCCTATGATATTAGTAGATTTGCAGATAGGGCCTTTAAAGAGGTAATTAAGGTAAAATGAGGTCATCTGTGTGGTCTGTAATACAATATGACTGGTGTCCTTGTAAGAGGATATTAGGACACCAACACACACAGAATGTCATGTGAAGACAGAAGATGGTCCTCTCTAAGGCAAAGAGAGGCTCTCAGAAGAAACAATCCTGTTACCATCTTGGACTTTTAGCCTCCAGAAATGTAAGAAGGTAAACTGCTGAAGTAACCCAGTCTGTGGTACTTTGTTATGGTATCCCTACAACCTAATACAGACCTATTCTCTGTTTGAGTGTATTGGTTAATTTCCACATATCTTTGAGTTTTGTTTTAGTTATTGCTTCAGTTCATTGTGATCAGAGGAGTTACTCTGTATAAATTCAGTCTTGTTTAAACATGAAAGTTGTTTCATGGCCTAACATATGGTCTATTCTGGAGAATGTTCCAGGTACACATGAGAAGAATATATACTCTGTGGTATTAAGTGTTCTGTATGTCAGTTAGGTTATAGTGTTTGGGGGTTATAGTGTTTTTCAAGTCTTTTATTATTGCTCTTCTTTCTAGCTGTTCTATCCATTATTGAAAGTGGGGTATTGAAGTCTCTAACTATTATTGTATAACTATCTGTATCATCTTTAAGTTTTGTCAATGTGTGCTCCATATATTTTGAGACTCTGGTATTTCCTGTGTATAGGTTTTATCTTCCTGATGAATTGGTACTTTCAATAAAACATCCTACTGCCTTCTGGTCTCCATAGTTTCTGATGATAAATTAGCTGTTTATATTATTCAAAGTCCTTTATACATGGTGAGTCAATTCTTTCTTGGTACTGTCAGATTTTCTCTTTATTATTTGTCTTCTAACAGTTTAATTATGCATTTGACCCTTGAACAACCTGGCTGTTAAGGGTGCCAACCCTCTACACAGTGGAAAACACGTGTATAACTTTACAATCAGCCCTCCATATCCAAGGTTCCACATCCAAGAATTCAACCAAATGTGGATCATGTAGTACTAAAGTATATATGGAAAATAATCACCTATAGGTGGGCCCATGCAGTTCAAACCCATGTTTTTCAAGGGTCAACTGTAATGTGTCTACATGTGGATCTCTGAGTATTTGATATCTTTCATAACTTTTGTGAGCTTTTCAACCATTATTTTTTCAAACACAATTTATTTTGTAAATAACATAGAAATGAAGGTCACAATTGTATGAACTAATTTCTTTACCACATATACCACAGTATGATTTTATTAATAACTCTAATATCAACTAACAATTTTTACTATATATCAGAGACTGTTAATTGCCTGTCATAGTATGTCAAAAAATAATCAGTGAATCCTTGAGGATTAGTATGCTTCACCATTAGCTCTTCTCATTATAAATTTCATCAACTTAAAAGCAAGGTGGGTATGCCGATATCAAAAGCATCGCCAGTCTTTTTCCATAGTACTAATATTTTTTAAAAAGCAGTAAAATATACTCTACTAGGTACACCTTTTAGAAGGCTCATGAGCTGCTTAAAGATTCCCTAAAAGACTTCTCAAAGCTACCTATCAATTATCCACTTAAAAATTTTCTTTAGAATTTAATTACCATAAGCCTTATATTTCTTTTAAATTGTTGCAAAAGAAATTCAGCAGGAACTGGAAGCTAGGTAAAAAGTATCCACATACACCCTTGTATACACACATTCTATGACATAGAATCAAATTAAATACTTCTTAAAGTAGCAGTTAGGGGATATGTGTCTGACAATACAGTGAAAGATTATACAAATTTAAGGTAATATTAATTTTGAAGTGTTTACTTACGTGAAACTTTCAAAAAGTCAAGGCTACAGGTATATATTAATTGGTAGATGATTATGCAACTTGTTTCCCATTGCTATAAAAATATAGTCAATAGACTCAGTGAACAAATTAAGCCTCTATTGTAACCTAACTTCTATGAGGTGATGGATTTGAATTATGTTATTTTGATTTATAGCACTTTTCTATGAATGTAAATTACAATTAATTTGACAAGTCCCTTAGTTTTGCATACTTGCTGATTAAAACAAATTCAGGCAAAAATTTTGGGCTAATATAGAAGATTCAGGTAAGCTGACAATCTGAAATCGGAAATCTCCTAAATTTAGGAAATGATGATTTCATAAGATTTTGTTTTCCAGTTTTTTAAGTTATAGAATTATAAAGAATTTTTTAATTGAAAATATAAAAGTTTGAAATATGTGATGTATATCACTCTAACTCTTAAAATATCATACAATATTTTTTTCTTTGTCCCACAATTTATGACAAAAATCTTTATGAATATTTTCAAGGCCATAGTTCAGAACTTCAGAGCATTCCATATAATAAACCATGGGTTTATCTTAAATGATTTCTGGAGGAATGAAAATCTTTTCACAGCAGCTAATATCCTTAGGAACAATTCTTTGGTGGTTCATTAAATATTCAAAGAAAAGTTAAACAGTAGGGGATTATCCAACCTCCAAAAGAAGAGTGACTATGAATAATGACTGTCATTAACATTCAGAATTATAAATGTTAGTTTCCAATACTAACATTTCCTTTTAAATAAAAGTACTAAAATCTCAGAAAAATCTTGCCAATTATATAGCACATTCCTTTTATAACAAAATTACTTCTTACATAGAACAAAAACAAAATATTTAATAAGTACAGCATAAATTTTTATGACGTAGAGATTTTGTCTTTTTTTCAGATCTCTAACCCTAACTAATTATTTCTGAATAGTGAAGAAAAAAAATAGAAAAGGATTACTATTTCTGAACCCTGAGAAAAGTGAAAGGATAACTATCTAAACATTCAAGTAACCTTTTGTGTTTTCACCTTTTATAACTAAAATTTCATACACATTTAACTTACTGATAAATCATTAGTAGTGACTTTTAACGTGGGTTTATTACAGAATGTGCGTCTTTTATCTAAGTATTGCATACATTGTAGAAACTTCTAAGCTGTTACTATGTGATTATGTTGTATCATTTGTATGATAGGCAAATTATATAGTTCGCCTGAGGCTTGTGAAGAAGATGGTTTGTGAAACTGACATTCTGTAAGGAGTGTTCCTCACTTAATTTTCCCACCCTGGAACCAGATTTTATAGTGTGACAACAGATTTGTAACGATACCTGGAAGGGTTGTTTTTTAAATCAAATTCTTTCTGAAAACAATTGATTAATCCCTCATGAAGCAATGAAACTATATTTAATTGAGTTCGAAATCACATAAAGCTGAAATTTCTTAGTCTGTCCTGAAGATGGGTTTTCTGGAAGCACACTTCTTACTTGCAGAGGACTATAAGCAATGGATAACATTCCAGAATGTTGTTTTGAGGGGATAAGGGACAATAGTGAGGAAATTAGACCACGTACAAAGAGCAATGTGATTACTAAAGACCTATGTCCACAACAAGTTGCACCCATTTCCACGATTTTCTTTAATTCCTCTAGAGTGTTGGGGTTTTTTCCTCTATATTCTCATAGTTTAATACATGAAGCAATGGTCCTCAAACTTTAGCTGTAATAGAATCACCTGGAGGATCTACTGTCTGATAAGATTTGCATCAGCAAGGGTAACCTCCAGATTTAAAGATCCTGGTCCCTGAAACTGGTAAAAAGGTGGATTCCTGACTAATAGGGTTGCCATTGCAGTTTCAACAGCAATAAAGACAAAGTCTGCTCTTCTGCTATTGAAGCAGCATAGTAACATACTAGCACATGGCATAAGAAAAGGGAGAGAATACACCAAAAACCATTCCACTTAAAATCAACTTGTCTGGAAATAAAACCTCTTTTATTCTAATCCTAGAGGAAATATTGGAACTCAGGACAATATGGGTTCTTCTGTACATATCAAGTTGAGTATTCCTTCCTGATACAAGTTTTTCAAAGTGGAAGGTCATGTAATCATCTTCTAGACAGGATCAAGAATGGGTTTAAAGGGCTTGGGAAGATGGAAACTTCAGAATTCCTGTTGTTGGAAATGGGAGAATGGTCTGTGCCGAGACATGTAAAAAGATTTCTGAGGATCTAGGTAAATGTGTAGAGTATATTGATGTGTAGATAGGCACTAAAATGTATTAAAATATAGTAGCAAGATAAAAGAAAACTTGGTTGCTTGCAAAATTCGGACTCTTCACTTACTAGCTTTGTGACTTAGTGCGTGCTGCTTCACTGATTTGTAACTTAGTTTACTAATTTCTGAAGTGAGCGTTATACATTTTCTTTGTTATCATGTTGTTTTAAGGATTATATATAAAAAGGCCACAATTCTAAAAGTGTATTATAAATTATAAAATTATGAGTCTAAGATTTTATTATTTTTGTGACTGTGATTATGCTTTAAATTTATTCATTTTAACTTCACACAGTTAAATCTGCTCTACATACATTCTATCATGTAGAGATATACACGCATTTTTTATGTAAATACACATAGACATATAGTTTTATATTTATATAATTATATAATCTGTGTGATATAATATTTATAATATATAGGCATAAATATAGTATGTTTTTACATATGTAGGTATATATGAATTTTCATATATATGTAGATATATATGAATAAATATGAATTTTGACCCTGAAAATAAATAATATTGAACATATTAGTTTCCACTTAAAACATTTTAAGTACAATGTTAATACTAATTTTCTGTATTTTAATTAATGTTGCACTTAATATTTTTTCTGTTATGTTATTTAAGGACTGTTAGGCAACATGATGCCCATAAGGAAAAGAATAAAGTACTACAATTGTTGACATAGATTTTTTTTGAGTGCTTCTATGCACATGAATTAAATGATCTCAGTATAATTAGTATAGAGGAAATTGTAAAAGTGAATTGTGCCCTTGGACATAACCCAAATGCAAACCTCTTTTTGTTACAGTACTTTGCTTTAAAGGAAAGAAGGTAGCAAACCAAGAATCAAAAGAATCACATTTTGTACTGAATATTGCATGTATTCTCATTCTACCTTTTGTATAAGTAAGTTCTCTGTTGGACTATCCATTTCTATAGAGATTTAGTATATGAGAAAATCTATTAAGTTTTATCATGAGTATAATTACGTCTGTCACTTTTTCTGGTGGGCAGGAGTAGTAAGTACATTATCTTGTCAGCATTTTATGATAAAATTTGGCCAGCTGTGTATTTATGCTGAATAACATCACCTGGACTATTACCTCTTTTGTTTTTTTGAAATCAAAACATCTTTTGATTCCCTGAAGAATGACTCACACATTTTTCAAAAAAAACATTAACTATCTCCTTAAGATCTCACTCTCATGTCTTTCCATTTTCTCTCCTGCAATAAAACCCTCCCTCCTATACTCTTAGGGGAGGATCAAAGCACTGAAGAGAAGGCTGGTCTTTATAACTATCCCTCTACTCATTTTTCTACTTTTTTCCATTTTCCAAACCATTCCTCTTATTCACAATCAACTTTTCCACTTATGATCTAGACTTCATTTTCATCTTTTCCCTTTGTAACCACAACTCCTTTATTTTTTCCCCTTCATTATTATTAATTTTTCTTTGGTTCCTTTCCTATCATTTTGAAGTATACAGATACTAGAACAGGTCTTAGAGATGGGATGAAACAATCAAGTACAGAACTGTGGGGGTTTGAGAACAACAGTGGTTGGGATCATGTTTGGTCCTTCTTTTCAAGAAGGGCAAAGAACATCATGCCAGGGTTTCAGTGACAGTACAAAGGATGATTGAGCATTATACTTGTTAAAGAAGTTAAGTAAGTCACTATAATCCACAAAGTTCAATATCAGAAATTAAAGGCAGGTGCAGAATATCTAGTTCTGAAACAGTTCAAACTTAAAGAATTCAAGTATGCAGGGTGGGAATGAGCAGATGTTAGGATTCCAAACAGTAAAGGTCAGCACTTGAAGACTATTTAGATTAATATTGATGATTTAAGAAACATGAATCTAGGTAGCCAGGTAGAATTGCCATCATAGAGACAGACCATTAGAGACAAATAACAAGGGAGGAGGGTGGAGAGCAAGAGTTTATATAAACTTTACAATAGAAAAAAAAAAAAGACTCCATATGTCCTAGGGTAGCTTCTATGTGTGATGTACCTCTACCAGCTCCTGTGTATGTTTTGTGCTATTGTTTACTCTTGAGGTATGTGAATACACATCAACAAAGAATAACTTATGACCTCATGATGTCTGTAGACATCAAATCTCATATCTTGAAGGATTCATTCTTCCCCCAGGTACTGAGCTCTCCAAATTTTAATGCAGAGTGTTGACATGGCCATTTGCTTTCAACTTAAGTTGTTTCTTGGGACCCAATTTTTGGGAAGTAATAAATAGGTAGACATTCTTACCATCTTTATGGTAATTCCAGTTATTGTGTGTTGTAAAGAGATTTAGCCCATACACATTCTTTGAATGACCAGAGGTAATTTTTCAAATAATTTTTCAAATATGTATCTTAAATGTGCATATTTAAACATAAATTTTCAAATTTATTAATGATATTCCTTTAAATACGTATTTAGAAAGATTATAGTTTGTATTGTAACTCTGTAGAATTGGAACATTTATTTCTCTCCTTTTAGACTTTGATATATTTTCCTCACTAAATTTACACTCAAATGAACTGTGAGATATGGCTCATGATCTCAGAAATCCATTTTCCAATGTCGAGATCCATTTTAATGCCCCTTAAAAATGATGTGAAGTGAATATAGCCATAATCATTATCTCAAAGGAATATATTTAAACAATTTATTTTCAAAGATTGAAAATATTCTGCCAAGTGATGTAATTGTTAGAATCACTTTGTATTACTCATTGCTCATATCCAACTATTTATACTAAAGAAGTACCATTGTGATCTGTATCTGCCATCAAAGCTACCTTCAGTTAAATAGAGGGCAAACACATATCACCATCCTTTCAAATCACAGGTTATTTGAGTCTAAAAATATGTTGCAAAGCAAGGTAGATATCATAGGGGTCCAATGAATCTTCTTTTTAAAAAGTTGGTAGAAATATATAGAACTGATGATAAAATCCCAAATAACTAACCTGACATTAAGATATTCAGTCAACAGAACTGTTTTTTAGTATATATTGAAAAATAAGGTATCTGTCCCTCAGGCTTGACCTTCAGCACATTTCTTTGACTGAATCTACTGGTCATTTTTGTATTCTTCCCTTCACACAGCCCCGTCATGGAAATATCATGGGTCAAGAAACTAGATTGTCAAGATTATAAAACAAACTGCATTTCACTTCAAAGAGTATCATAAAAGAATGTCATTGCAAAGCAAGTATTTCAAATTTGTCATTGTTTATATCCATACTTTTCTAAGAACATATTTATTCATTATATTCTTTTCTTCAAAATCAGTTATTAAGCACCTATTGTGATTAGAACTCTGTAATATATTTGATTATATTTGATGGAAAATTCTCAAATCCCTCATTGGCTCCGAGTCTTCAGATTCCAAGTCCACTATTTCTTGCCCTGCCAGATACTGCCTTGCCAATGGATTGTGGCTGAAGTAATGATATTTAATGAAGGACTCAGGGGAATAGCTTTTTGGGTAGCATAACTGGGATAGCACATTGTCTAAGAAGGGCAAAGTATAGAGTATTTTAAAGGAAGGTACTGTCAGGTGTTTGAAGTGATATAGAGGGATGGGAAAGGATTGGGCTGAGGAGAGCAAATGAATGGCCTTATCCATTAAGTCCAGCTGTGACTTTTGAAAGATTGTTTCAGTCGAGTGGTGAGATTGGAAACGAGATTACAAGATGCTGTAGAGTAAATGAGCAGTAAGAAATTGAGAATAGACCAATGTTTTTCAAAGCTTTGGAATTTTTTTCAAAAGTGGAAGTCCATTTTTTAAACAATGAGATCTTGTGTGAAACACTGAAACTGGTAAGAAGTGGAACTCTTATTTCCCCACCCCCTGCCCTGTGGCCCAGAAGTCTCAGAATCAGTATCTATGGAACACTATCGCTTTGAGATGTTTAAGAGAGGGTAAGGAAGGAAAGAAGTAGGGGGAAAAGGAGCCCAAATGGAGGTGCACACAAACAGTGCTGTACAGGAAAAAGTAGAAGAGCTTGAAGGATCCTTAGAGACAAGAAAGTATATTCAGACAAGAGACAGCTTCATGTGGGAGGTGGTCTAATGGAGGCTTGACTATAGCCAGATGTGTCCTTCTTACTTCTCTGAAAGCTAATCTTGCCCAGACTCTGCTCTCAATTCTTGATCTAACCGGAAAACATGTAGTGAATTGTGGCTCCAGAGGGCCTTAGCCTTGACATCAAATCTTTATTTTTCTCTAGCTCACCTTTAGCCTGCTGCATTATTATTTTGTATTTGAGCTTAGTTGTCCAGTATCCCTGGAACCAATTAATTTAGAAGAGTATAACATAGTGGGGTTTTTTGGACAGAGATCTTATATTAGAGAGTAAGAGATCTCTCTCAGTGAAAGAGAGCTCGCAGGATATTGAAAATGTCTGCTGTTGAGCCACTTTTCCTCACTGTAAAGTATAGCTTTTCATCAGGTGAAATTTGACATATTTCCTCAGACCCTTAGACTATTCTTTTGTTGAGGTTACATACATGATGAAAAGGTAAAAGCTGTTTAAGAAATTTTCTTTTAAACAGGTATCTCTTTTTAAATCTTGTATTCTGATTCTTGCATTATCAAGATCTCCTTTTCCTTGGGCTCAAACTTATATGAAACAGAAGCCACAAACATCCCCTGAAAACTGAGCCAGATTTAGGCACTGGGATAAGGGGAGGTAAAAATAGAAAACACAGAAAAGAAACACATACACAGACAGAAAAGCCTAAAAAAAAAATTCCCGAACAACATATATACATACTACAGATAGAGAAAATAGGGCAGTGTAAGGTTGAATAACTTGCTCCTATTTTCCTCACCACCTAAGGATAAATATTTTCAAGAAGTGTATGCCTTCAATGTGTATGGGACTTGGTTTTAAATTGTCAGGCAGAGAGTGACAGCTGAAAATTTAAATTATTACATCTCTTAAACAGACTGTTCATTTAGTTCTTTTTCAAGTTAATCACTGTATGGCCCTATAGTGCGATGGCTAAAAGCATGATCTGTAGAATCAGAAAGACGTGTGTCTGATGCCTCAGATTTCTGATTACCCTTGACCCTGGAACAACAGGGGTTTGAACTGCGAGGGTCCACTTCTAAGCAATTGTTTTTCAATAGTAAATACTACAGTACTACATTATCTGTGGTTGGTTGGTTCTAATCTTTGATGTAGAATAGAGGATATTGAGGAACCATGGATACAGAGGGCCAACTATTAATTATATTTGGATTCTCAAATTCACAGAACCTGTGTCCCTAATCCCCATCTTGTTCAAGGGTCAATTGTATTACTTTTTTTTTTTAACCTAGGCTAAAATAACGCTTCAGACTTTGTTTTCCTCATCTGTACAGTGAATGTTATAAAACTTAGAGTTTGTCAGAATTCAATGATTGACCGAGGGAAAGTGCTTGCACTGCATCTGCCACACAGAATGTTCAACCAACATGAGTACTAATAGAGTCAAGAAAGGGGGTAAGGCCATGCTTAGGAGTGGCATTTTGTTTTTGTTTTGGTATATGAATGATAACGTTTCAAATATACTGCACTAATTCTTCACCATCCAGTAGTTTGCCCTTACTAAACACTTTACTGTGGAACTCAAAATACATCAGAGCAACAACCGTGTTCTCAAGGAATACTTTCCAACTGGGGAAGTAAAATAGGAATCTATAATAAACTTCTTGTACAATGTATGTGAATGTACAGAGCATCTTTACAAGTGGAGACTGAAGATCCTTGTTTGAAGAACTCAGTAAGGTTTTCTGACAGGGCATAGCCATTTCCTATTTAGTTACCTTCTCTAATTTCCACTGTAGATGGCTTGTTCAATTCCATAAAAATTTGGAAAAAGATTTAGTAGGAGCTTCTGGTATTGACTTTGGGAACGGTTCTTAAGTTTCTTCTCAATAATCCTCCAATATCCTTTTCTGTGTTTCTTTCTTAGCACAAAGCAAGTTATGGTTCAATTGACTTTCTGTCTACTTAATAAATATTGATAGATTGGGTACATTTAAGCGTGGCCATGTGTGATCCATCTTTAAAGGTAGAGTCATTATGCAGGGAGGTTGCAATTTATTCCTCGTTCATTCTCTTATCTTTTGAGAGGAATCATTATGCAAATATTGAACACATTCATGAAATGAAAAGAAAAATACTAGCTTTTTAATAGTTGTCTAAAACAAGATAGCATCTGCAGTAGAATGGAGTGAATATAGACCCTATTGTGCATGTTGTAAAAGTATATATTTTAGATAATAAGAAAAAGTAATTGAAGGTAAAATGTACAATTTTTTGACTGTAAAAGCTGCAGTACACTGCAATGATTGAGGAGACTATATATATATATATATTTTCACTGGGAATCTATGGGCACAAGATTAATAACTAAATCCTGCAATAGGACATAATTATATGATTTCTCAAAGCTTATTTCAGATATCTAAGAATTCATGACAATGTGTATAATTAATTAAATATTTGTGTTCTTATTCATATTATAGGAATAGAACAGCTTAAATGTATTTATAGATAAACACATTTAATTTGGTATACCTATCACACTATTATCAATTCAGGCCACTGGTTTGATCTATTTTATTCATGTAACTTATTAGTGAATAATTAAGAAACAAC
Source organism: Aethalodelphis obliquidens (assembly GCF_003676395.1). Taxonomy (NCBI): domain Eukaryota; kingdom Metazoa; phylum Chordata; class Mammalia; order Artiodactyla; family Delphinidae; genus Aethalodelphis; species Aethalodelphis obliquidens. Next base: position 17,140,383 of record NW_020837959.1, on the reverse strand, counting down.
CTTTAAATTTTTTTTTAAAACATTACTTGAAAATCCCCTCCAAATTAGCAGTGTTTTTCTTTTTTTTTTAAAAATAACTTTCACATATTTGAGTGAGGTAAATTTTCTGCTGTGTTATACATGAATAGGCTGGTGTCTAAGGGTAAAATTGCTGAATGCTTTTGTATTGAATCTGTCATCATATTCCTCAATTTCATATGTATATTAGTCTGTGGTACAGCAAAAGGAGACATCTATTTCTGACAAAAGTTTAGTATACATTATAGCTCGACTTTTCTAGAAAGCAGGAACATGGTTTTAATGGGAGAGTTGCATCCTGTTCTGTGCAAGGTGCATTAGATGGCCTTCATAAAACCATTTGTTCAGAGTTCTTTGGAAAGTAGAACAGTGGGAAATTCAAACCTACACTTTATCTGTGGACTGGCCATATCATATAAAGGGGTAGATTTTCCCAATTGTTTTATTAAGTCATTTACCTTCTCTCATTTTCTATTTAAAAAATTTTAAGGTCATATTTTTCTATCTTTTTTGCCTTTTTCTTTTTAATTTCATTTCTTCCCATTACAATATACATATATCCAAAAAATATGAAAACACTATAAAAATCATTGAGCTTGCACTTTGTATACAAATAACCACATTATAGGATTATAGGGAAAGAATAGTGAATGACTATCTAATTCATAAAGATAACATTAATAATAAATATTTTTGGAGGAAAGTTTGAAAAAGTGCTGGGATGATTATCCAAATTGAATGTATCATGTCATTTTTTCGTGAATATCTTGTTTAGTAGCAATTAATTTTCAGGCTTCAAGTGTTAAAATAGCCTAAAATTAAAAATAGAAAATTAAAAGGGAAAAAAATTTAAAGACTCACAAAAGAAAAGGTAACTTAATATTTTTTCTGGAACAAAGGAACAGAAATAATTGTAAATTCATAAATATAATGTACACATATGGGAATCCATGTAAGAGAAATAGTAATCTTAAAATATAAAAAAAGTCACATAGTAGTTAAAAATGTGAAACAAGGTAATTATTAAAAATATTTGTAATGCAGCTAACTAGTACTAGAAATATCTTAGCCACTGAGGGTAGAGCAGTGGAGAAGACAGACATGGTCCCTGCCATCACTGGATTTACCTACTATTAGAGGAATTAGGCATTAAAAATATATATCTTCTTACATTATTTAATTAGTCATATGTGTTGGAGAAAGGATAGGAACAGGAAAATTTGATTTAGTCTTGATGTCAGTGAGTTGTTTCTTAAGGAAATAACTTTCGGATGAGCTCTGATGGGTGGAAATAAAGTGGGGGTGTGGCATGGACAAGGGAGAGGTAATCCAGTTTGAGGATGGAGCACATGTGAGGGCCCTTGGAGAAAGCAGAGGGTGCCTTGGAACTTTGAGAAAGCCAAGGCGGCCAAAGCTAAGAGAACAAGTGTGGCAGTAGAGTAAGTCAGGTGATTCAGGGACAAGCAGTTGTACCACTGTGACCACATAAAGGACAAAGGACCTAGATCTCTAATCCAAGGACAATTGGAAGTCATTAAAGGATTTTAACTACAATAGGGGAAAAATCAGATTTGCTATTTAAAGTGATTACATTTGCCTCTGTGGGACTAGATTAGTTTTATAACATTGTGAGTTTGCAAAGGCTATGAATGTCAAAGCCTTTCTTCTACTCCTCTTCCTAGGATATCTCCAGTGTCTTTTCTCTTTTTAAAGGAGACTTAACATCTGTGTGCTGGTAAGAAACACTATATGATGGTATACCATACTGCTGAGTGGGAAAAAAAATAAGTTGCAGGAGGGGATAGTAAAAGCAGTTTCTGCACAGTTAAGGCCCTGCATATATTACATAATATTCAGAAAGCTAAAAACAAAACAAAGACTTCTTAACACTGGTTACTACAAGAAAATACAATTGATCCTTGTACAACACAGTGGTTAAGGGTACCAACCATCCAAACAGTTAGAAATCCAAGTATAATTTGTAGTCTACCCTCCATATCCTTGGCTTTTGAGTATCTGCAAGTCTGCATACATGGATTCAACCAACCAGGAATCTTTTAGTGCTGTAATATTTACTATTGAAAAAATAATCCATGTGTAAGTGGACCTGCACAGTTCAAACTCATGTTGTTCAAGGGTCAGCTGTAATAAGAGAAAGTTGCCTACTTAGCAAATTTCAGGTATACAGTAATTTATTCACTATATTCATCATGCTGTGCTTTAGATCCTCTGAAATCAGAACTTACTCATACTATAATTGAAAGTTTGTACCCTTGGACCAACATTTCCCCCATGTGGCCCACCCCATCCATCCCCCAAACCTTGGCAACCACTGTCCTACTCTGGTTCTATGAGTTTGACTTCTAATGAAAAAAAATATGGAAATATAGCTGATGTACAATATGTTAGTTTCAGGTGTACTACATAGTAATTTTATATTTGCATACATTTTGAAATGATCACTACCATAAGTTTAGAAATGATGTGTCCCCATATAAAGTGACTACAATATTAATGACCATAATTTTATTCTGTGTATTATGTCCTGTGGCTTATTTCATAAGCAGAGCTTTTACCTCTTAAGCCCCTTCACCTATTTCACTCTCTGCACTTCCCTCCCCTTTAACAACCAACCATTTTTTTCTGTACCTATGAGTCTGTTTTCTTTTTTTCTTTTAGAGTCCACATATAAGTGAAATCATATAATATTTGTCATCTCTTTGACTTATTTCAATTATCACAGTTACCTTTATATCAATCCATGTTTTCACAAATGGAACGGTTTCATTTATTTTTATTTTATAGCTGAGTAATATTCCACTATAGGTGTATACTACATCTTCTTTATCCATTCATCTATTAATGGACACCTGGTTGCTTCCATATCTGGGACATTGTAAATAGGGCTACAATGAACATTGGTGTGCATATATTTTTTTGAATTAATGTTTTGGTTTTCTTTGAGTAAATACCCAGAAGTGGAGTTTCTGGATTATATGGCAGTTCTACTTTTAATTTTTTGAGGAACTTCATACTGTTTTGCACACTGTCTACACCAATTTTCAATCCCACCAATGATGAATGAGGGTTCTCTTTTCTCCACATCCTCACCAACACTTGGTGAGGTATTTTATTTCCTCTTAGATTTCCTCAGGGATCCATGGTAGTTTCATAACATGTTGTTTAGATTCCACATGTTTAAGTTTTTTGCACTTTTCTTCTTGTAGTTGTTTTCTAGTCTCATGCAGTTGTGGTCATTAAAGTTCCTTGATATGATTTCAGTCATCTTATATTTATTGAGACTTGTTTTGTGGCCTAGCATGTGATCTATCCTGGAGAATGTTCTCTGTGCACTTGAAATGAATGTCTGTTCTACTGGTTTTGGATGAAATGTTCTCTATATATCTATTAAATCCATATGATCTTGGGACTTCCCTGGTGGCCCAGTGGTTAAGACTCCACACTCACAATGCAGAGGACACAGGTTCAATCCCTGGTTGGGGAACTAAGATTCCACATGCTGCATGGTGTGACCAAAAAAATTAAAAACAAAACAAAAAATCCATCTGCTCTAATGTGTCATTTAAGGGCAGTGTTTATTTACTGATTTTCTGCTGTTGATGTAAGTGGGGTGTTTAGTCCCCCACAGTTCTGTGTTAAAGTCAATTTCTCCATTTATGTCCATTAATATTTGCTTTATTTTTTTTGTACTTTTTTCCCCCTTTTCATCAGTTAGAATGTATCATGCCACTCCCTCTGGCCCTCAAAGTTTTGGTTAAAAAGTCAGCTGAAACTCTTATGGGTGTTCCCTTGTATATAGCTAGTTGCTTTTCTCTTGCTGCTTTTAAGATTCTCTTTAATTTTTGCAATTATAATTATACCGTATCTTGGTGTGGACTTCTTTGGATTCATTTTGTTTGGGACTATCTGTGCTTCCTAAAGCTGGATGTCTGTTTCCTACCCTTGGGGTTAGGGAAGTTTTCAGCTAATATTTCTTCTAAAAAGATCTCTGCCACTTTCCTCTCTCTTCTCCTTCTGGGACCACTCTAATGTAAATATTAGTACACTTGATGTTGTCTCAGAGATCTCATAAACTATCCCCATTTTATTAAATTCCTTTTTTTCCCCCCCTATTCAGCTTGGGTGATTTCCACTACTCCCTTTTCCAGAACACTGACCTGTTCCTCTATATCATCTAATCTACTTTTGATTTTTTTCTAGTACATTTTTAATTTCACTTATTTTAGTCTTCAGCCCTGTTTTGTTTTTTATATTTTCTAACTCTGTTAAAGTTCTTTCTGTGTTCATCTGTTCTTCTCCCTAATTTGGTGAGCATGTTTATGATCATTAACTCGAACTCTTTATTGGGTAGCTTGCTTATCTACACTTTTAGTTTTTTTCTGAGGTTGTCTTTTTCCTTTGTTTGGAACATATTCATCTGTCTCCTCATTTTGCCCAATTCTGTTTATTTATTTCTATATGTTACATAGGTAAGTTGTGTTTCCACGTCTTGAAGAAGTGACCTTATGTAGGAGGTATCCTATAGGTCCCACAAGCTTGATCCTTTCTAATGCCCAGAGCTATATCCTCAAGGGGTGCCCTCTACATGAACTGTATATCTCTTTCTATTGTGGTGAGGCTAACTACTGTGAGCACACTGGTAGGCAGGGTGGACGCCGGTCCAGTTGGCTGCAAGGCCATTCCTTGTGCAGTAACTGTACACTTACTAGAGGGTAGGGTAGGCTTCCTGTGTTGTTGACTGCATAGCTTGGGACCAGAGGCTGGTGCTGGCCTGCTGGAAGGTGGGGCTTGGTTCCTGCTTGCTTGTCTGTATATTCTGGGAGGCCTTAGGCTAGTATTGGCCTTCTAAAGTGTATGACAGTGTTCCCAGTGCTAATAGGCTAGAGGGAGGATTCCAAAATGGTGTTTGCCAGTGCCAGTGTTATCAAGGAAAAACGAGCTCCCTCAAAGCAGCTGCAGCCAGCATCTCTGTCCTCAGGGGTGTCTAGAGTTGCCACTTGTCTTTCTGGGAGGCTCACTGAGATTAACAAGTGGGTCTGATCCGGGCTCCCTTCATGCTCTGTCTCTATGCTGGGACTTGGTGAATGTGAGATTTTGTGACTTTTAAGAGCGGAGTCTCTGTTTTCCTATAGTTCTCCAGCTCTTCCAGACATAAGCCCTGCTGGATTTCAAAGTCAGACATCTGGAGGCTCACCATCCCAGTGCAGGACTCCCAGGCTGGGGAGCCTGATGTAGGGCTCTGGCCCCTCTCTCCTTAGGCTGGACCTCTATGATTGTGATATTCCTCCTGTTGTGAGTCACTGACCTAGGGGTGTGGGTCCTGACTATACTGAGACTCCATCCCTTCTACCTATCTCATTATTGTTCCTTCTTTATGATTTTAGTTGTGGAAAAATCTTTCCAGTTAGTCTTCAAGTTATTCTTATAAATATTTGCTCTGTAAGTAGTTGTAATTTTGGTGTGTCCATGGGAGTAGGTGAGTTTAAGGTCTTCCCACTTGGCTGTCTTGGTCACCTCTCCCCTTTGACATTTTAAAATTCCATGTACACATGGTATCAAACAGTAATTGTATGTTTGTGTCTGGCTTATTTCACTTAGTATAATGCTCTCCAGCTTTCTACACGTTGTTACAAATGGCAGGATTTCCTTCTCTTATGGTGGAATAATATTTCATTGTATTTATAACTAACTTTCTCTTGATTCATCTGTCATTGAACAATTTGAATTGTTTTCAGATCTTCAGTGTTGTAAATAATTCTATGATGAACATTGGAGTGCAGATATTTCTTAGAGATACTGATTTCACTAGATCTTATGGTAGTTTTATTTTTAATTTTTTGAGGAACCTCCATACTGTTTTCCATAGTGGCTGTATCAATTTACATTCCTACCAACAGTATACAGGGTTCCATTTCCTCCACATTCTTGCCAACACTTGTTATCAACATATATTGTTTTCATAATCTGTATAATTGCTTAATGTTATGCACTGAATATTCGTTAGAAGAATGAAATCCATTTGCTCTTCTCATCTTTAAAATTCCCTTTGAAATTTAATCATAAATTTGCCTTCTACTGACATGACCTATTGATGTAATTTTAAAGTGACATGAATGTAATTTATCTTCATGTTAAATTAGAAAAAAAATTCTCTGCATATAATTTTGTCTTCAATTTCAGTTAACAAGTAACATTTAATCTCAAATTTTTGAAATGTTTTTCCAACTCTTGATATTAATATCCAATACCTAAGTAATTTCTAAAATAGTATCTGTGGTACAAGAATTTATTACCTATTCTAATTCAAATGGGTCACAAATTTCAATATTTATTAACTACAAAATGTCTATTGTTTGAGGAAACAGGCTCCATATAGTAACTCTAGAAGTCTTCTTAGTGTTAATTATGTAGACCATCTCCTTGTTCATATAAAGTCTAAGTTTTCTGAATAACAGAATTGTCATGTGTTGAAGTCAGAGTTGGTGTATTGAATTAAAAATATAAAGACAATTATGACCTGATGAATGAGAAGTCACTAGCCACCTACACAGTGGGGAGGGGGTGACTGGTAGCTACCTCAGCATCCCAGATCCCGCTTGGGGAAGGGAAACCCATAGGGTTGTTTTTACTAAAGGAGCTGTTTCAGTATCCCCACACAAAGGAAGTAGAGTCATAAGATTTATAATTTCTTACATATCCCAGAAGTAAAGGAGCATCCTTGAGCCAGGGGAGGGATAGTCTTATCTGAGGTCATTGGTTAACAGGAGATAGAGAACAGGGTAGCAAGCATCTATTCTTATAAGGTGGTTGGGGCGGAGGTCACTAATTTTTTTGTGGACTTAAATCTAAGTGGTTATTTTTAAAGTGCCCTGAGGAAACCAAAGTGGGAACTTAGACCTGGCATTCTAAACTCAAGCCCTTATCTAAAAGTCTAGACTCTGGGTGTGAGTGAAATTATCATACTGTAAAATTCCTAGGCAGCAACTCAGAGAAAGAAGTTGTTTTCCTCAAAAATTGCTTTTCTCAAAGTAGTTTTTATCAACACATGTCACCTCACTGTCCCTGGAATAGGGATTCTAAGTGTTTTTGGCCAAAGAAACTAGAGAAAAAAACAATATGAGTAAGGAAATAAAATTGCAACAGGGCTGCTGATACACACAGCATATTTTCTAGCCAACAAGGTCATTGAAGTAGAAGTTCATGCCACTTCTCCACTCCCCAAAGAATAACATTCCCATATCAATCCTGGGAGCTGTGCTAAGAAGAGTAACAGATTTTTTTTTTAATTTGATCTACCCAGTACCACTTATACCTAAAATACAGTCCCAAAATTTTGCCTAAAGAATAGGGCCTTCTTCACTTGAGACATTTGCAAATAATTTGTGACAAACAACTTAAGGAAGCCAAATGGAAAATGATTAAAAACAAAATCCGTATGATGTGTCTACTGTTTCCAGAAGTTGAGGTTCTGTTTTTTTTGCTGATTGTGCCAGAAGTTAAGACTCCCTTATGTTGGCCTAAGTAAGACCTCAAATGGCCAGTTACTGCTTTGCCTGCATCATGTAACATAGAGGGTATATAGGATGATTTTGTCAAATTGTTGGATTGGACCTCTGCCCCATATCCCTGCTCCACTCTTATCAACATAAGCCAACTGGGCTCAAAGGCTAATCCCACCCAGACTTTATCCCCTTCTTGATGCCTAAAGGTCTAATCTGGAGCCAGACAGAAAAGTCCTATTTAGACACCTTTCCTTTATTTCCTAACCCTCAGACCTTAGTTCCATTTTGTACCTTGTATGGGAATGCTCTTTTCACACGAGAGTGAAGAAAACGAGAGAGATTTTCCCATTTCCAGATGTAGTAATCACCTGGATAAATTTGAACTCTTCCATGGCCCTCCTTTAGGCTGATCTTATCATGTGTCCTTCTATGAATTTGAAATAACGTTGCTCAGAATGCTAATTAAATTTAAAATTGCATATAAACTCTGATATTAGAATTTCATGGATTTTTAGTGAAGTTTTTCTGAGGCAAATGGAGAACTATAGCACATACCACATTGCAATACTGCCTAAAAATTTTCAGTGTTGCCTGCGCTTTCCTGAATTTTCTTAGAAGCAAGTGTATCTGGGCAGTTGTCAGGTATATTGTATTTTTCGCTCTCTCAATACCGTTTGTCACAGCTCCTCGTCAGTTTCTTATAACTTCAAGGCTCAAAATAACCAAGTTTTGTATCCTCTACTGCAGAGGGAGACACAGACCTACTGAAATAACTGCAGTGAAGTAACTTTCTGCCCATTAGACATACCCCAAAAGTTAGGAATGTAGGTGACTAATATTTTGCTAGATGAGCGATATCATGTTAAATGCTTTTATATATGACACTTACTGGATAGTAACTGATTGTTTGAAAAGCATTTATTCATTCACCACTTATTTTCTTTTACTAAAAACACATTTTTAGGCATTCTATGTGTATCATAGATAAAGCAACAAACAGAAGAAGGGCTATTCCAATAGAGTAGTGAGGAAGAACCGATTTCTATATGAATACAAAAAATACTTGACCTACTCACTCTAGGAGGTAAGGGAGATAACTGTAAGCTCTCACTTGATAAATAAAAAGTATCCAGGGCTTCCCTGGTGGCACAGTGGTTGAGAGTCCGCCTGCCGATGCAGGGGACACGGGTTCGTGCCCCGGTCCGGGAAGATCCCACATGCCGTGGAGCGGCTGGGCCCGTGAGCCATGGCCGCTGAGCCTGTGCATCCGGAGCCTGTGCTCCGCAGCGGGAGAGGCCACAGCAGTGAGAGGCCCGCGTACCGCAAAAAAAAAAAACAAGAAAAGTATCCAGATGAAGAGAGAGTGAAATGGAATAGGCATTCATAAGAGTGCTCCAAAGTAAGAGAAATTTTTTTCTATCACCATATTTTCAAAACAAACACATGGCAACAGAAGAATAAAATAATAGTAATATGATAAGAACATAGAAAGCTAATGAGAGAGACTTTGAGGCAAGGGGTCAATTATAAAATGCCTTATATTTTACATGGAAGACTTTGGCTTTTATCCAAAAGGCAATAGAACACTAATTTAGGTTTTAAATTCAAGGGTGATAAAATCAGATATAATTTAGTAAAAGGGCATTAGCTTGTGAGTTAGGATATGTTGCAAAAGGCACCAGTGGAAATGGAAATCCTTTTTAGAAGGTTCTGAAATAATCCAGGAGCAAGACCGTGGTTACCCAGGCTAGAGTAATAGAAATGGTAATGGAAAAGAGGGAATAGGCAAGTGAAGTTTTGAGGAGTTGTGGGTGTGATAAATGGGAAAGACTCCTAAATAATCTGTTTCCAGGTGTGGGCAATTGGATAAGGACTCACTTTCAAGTTTTAGTTTTCTTAGAAGTTCTCTTTCCTGACCTTCACTGAAATAAAACGGTGGGCTGGCCAGCTCTTCCCATTTGGTCTGTAACGTTCTGACTCATGCCCACAGTGATTGGAACTTCAGAGTTGGAAGAGCCCCTCTCATGTTGCCTCTCCACCTCTTGAACACTACATATATTTTCAAAGATGGTTGTCTGCTTCCAACCTTGTTGGTCACTTGAATTGATATTACAAGTGTCTAATTTAGTGGAATATGTAAACTTAAGGATGGAAGTAGGGAGCCTGAAGCGAGATTTTCCCATAAAAATGACAACTCAAGTTTTGGAGCAATTCAGTGAAGGTAAACTGCTCAAAGAGTTTTGTTGGATGAGACAGAGTGGGGAAACAACTAGAAAACATCTGAGAAGGACTCCCACTCAGATCATTTTTAAGTGTTTTAATTTCTGCTGTACTTTAAAGTAAATAAAATTAGAAAAAAATAGATGATAGGTTATGAATGTGGTTTATGCAAAGATACCCCCAGTTATTCAGTAACTGTATTAAAGCAAAAGGCTTATCTTTCCCTTAAGAGACTAGTGAATACATATAACTCTTAAATGGTTAAAATAAAATTAAAATATGTCATTTATATATTTTTAAATAATTCCCCACTTTGACTTTAGTTAATGAACTAACTGAAGGTTCAAATAGCATTGATTAGAAGACTTTTATTGTATTCAGAGTCTTTCTACTTGGCAATTACATTTCTTCTTTTTCTTACATCTCAATCTGTGTATAATGCTCAGAAGGTAATGTTCAGTAAGAAATTTTAACAGAAAATCATAGATAATAAAAAATAATAACTGTAAACTTAAAATAAAAACACTGACCAACACTACCTTCTTTCCACCTAGTGGAAATGGCTGAAGTTTTATTTTTAAACATCTGCGGGCTAATTACATAGAAAATACCCACCCACCCCGACATTGATTGTCTGGAAAATAATACTCAAGTATGGTGACTATGCAATAATTATTCTTTCCTGAATGTAACTTTTCCTTTAGCTTTTAGCACTAATCAGAGTCATATTTTGTACACCCATATATTTATTTAGCTCCCAATAAAGTAACATTTTAGCCATGGAATTATAACTACCTAAGTGTTTATATACCTATTTTCCTAAATAGTTTTCTGTAAAGAAAAATATAATAAAGACTAAAGACATGGTATCAATACTGAGTATCTGTTAATCTGAATGAGCATTGAGGCTCTATTTAACAGACTCAAAGTAATATATTAGCTCAAATGCACAAGGAATTAAACAATTTTTTTCCAAGTATAGTATTGCATTTGATAAAGTAGTTGAAGATTAATTTTCTAGAGAAAAAGTTACATATGTATCTCTATAAATAAGAGTTTTGAAAGGAATATTCTGGATGAAGGAAGGGGTTTCATGCTCCCTGCATTTCTTTTGCTGAGTGTTTTCATAATGTTTGATTAAGTTTACCTCTAATTATGTCAGCTTTTATGTTGAATATTTTTCCTTTAATCACTCATAAATTATTCTTATTTCTAAGTGCTAAATGTTATATTGTCTTCCCCCTAATGTAATAAATTGCTGTTCTTCCTTTGCTTGTGGTCTTTCTTGTTGATTCTATATTAAAAGTAACCTGTAGAAAATTTGATACCAAATCATAGCTAAAGAAGTTACATTCATAAGCACTCATATTTCTAAATATGTCACAGTTTGCCAAAAATTATTAATGTGTAGCTGTCCAGAGCCTTTTCCAACCCCCAAAAGTGTATTTGGAGGTTGCCCAAGTGGAATGATTCTTGAGATAAAGGTCATTATGGTGATAGTTCGTGTGCCTGGGACAAAAGAACTGTCTGGGGCTGTGGACAGCAAGAAAGAGGGGTGTGTGTGTGTGTGTGTGTGTGTGTGTGTGTGTGTGTGTGTGTGTGTGAAATTAGTTTGGAATGCTCTCCGTGGAAGGGTGGGACGTGGCGGGATGAGGAAGAGGGTCCAAGATAATGAGCAAGGGAGAGAGTTCCTCAGGAAAAGTGAGGAATTTTTGGAAGTTTCAGAATGATGGAAACTAGAAGAGAAGATCAGATTTTAAAGGGATGTATTTGCCTTGTGTTGTTTTTAGCCTTCGTATGTTTGAAAGAGGTGCCAGTTGACATTTTAGTTGGATCCTGTTCTTCTAATTGTTAGAACAATCTGGAAGGTCTTGTCGATATAAGATTTTTAAGTATTTCAGTGTAGAAAATTTCAATTCTGGTTAATGTAATTCATTGGCTAAGGCATATTCCAGAAGTTAGTGATTAATGTAGGTTTGATAGTCCCCTATCTGAAAGCTACAAATGTAAGCTGAGAAAATCTTATTCTTAACATCAATTCCTAATTTTCCTGATAGCAGCTTTTCAGTTTTGACAATACAATCATACCTACTTTAGAAGGACTTAGATTTCTTTTCTTTTTTCTTTTTTTTTTTTAAATATTCAGGGCATCTTGAAGTATAAAATTCAACTTAATTTAGTATATTTTTTGTTTATTTTTATTTTTGCTATTGATATGGTTGTGAATCAGATGGCTTGCTTTTGGGTGCCTTTAGTGGTATGCTAGAAAATGTTTAATAATTGGTTTGCCACACACACACACAAACACACACACACACCCCCCAAAACCTGAATTGCAGTGTTTTCCAATTACTGTGTGGTAAATACAATTATCGTGGCTGATTTCAAATCTCCATCATGACATTGCTGAATGTGGAGTAGAGGAGAGGTGTATTTTATAGTATTTCCACCATACAGACTTAAATAATCTCAAGAGCATAGAAAATAATGAAATAAGTTATAAAATAAGTAGGAAGTTATAGGTTTGGAATGTTATTTTTTATTTTACTATGTTATTGTAAATACAGTTTTTTAAAATGTCTGTGTTTAACCACACGCTCACAGAATTTTTGACAATTACCAGCCATCTCTTAAGAGAGAATCTATTGCGAAAATAGTCTCAATTCAGTGCAGGATACATGATTTCATACTATCCTAATAGCCATTAATCAATTAGGTTATTACCACTTATTGTTGTAAAGTTGGCCACTGCCTCTTGTGTTTTCCCATAGACTTACAGATATTTATTGTAGAAATGATCACATGGTACTATAATTTTTTGTGTCCCCCTACTAATCTCTGAAGTCTTTGTGTGTGGGGGGTAGATGTGTTTTTAGCATTTTTGTTTTGTTTTGTAAATGTTATTTTCCACATCCCCAGGAACGCATGCAGGAACTGGTACGGAGAATATTTTCAGTGAATATCTGTTTTTGTTGGGTTGAATAAAGGAGCTATTTCAAGGAGAGCTCGTGTATTTAAGCACCCATTTATTTAAATGTAAACATTATTTGCCAAGTTATTTTCATTTTTTTCTTTCAGTTGGTTGAGAGGAGGGTGGAAACTAGAAGAGTAGCAGTGCAAGCATTGAAGTTTCTTTGAGTAGATTAAAAACTATCCCTAAAGTGGAAATAATATCTGCTGTTCTTGCATAAAAGAGAATATGAATGTTTATGCAATTTTTAGGGGTGATTATTATCACACTCTTTCAGGATTGGTATTAGTGAATTAAATATATAGTTGACCCTTGAACCAACAAGGGGGTTAATTTGAGTATAATTTATAGCTGGCCCCCTGCATCGTTGGATTTAGCCAACCACCAACCATGTAGTACTATTGTGTTCACTGTTGAAAAACATCCGTGTATAAGTGGACCCATGCAATTCAAACCTGTGCTGTTCAGGGCTCAACTGTACATAAATTATACATTGACTAGGGGAGAATACTTTTGTAAAAACATGAGGAATCTTAATTATGAGCTTGCTTACAATTTGAGGCCAAGGTATTTTTCTCCATGGGAATGCATCTCTAAAACTAAAAGAGGAATTCAGTTTAAAAAAAATGTGAATTAAGATGGAAATTCATTCTTTGTAAAGGTCACCTACCCTTACCCCATCATCAACCACTTCTAATACCTAAAGCACTGTCCACTGTGTTACTGCACAGATTGTCTGACACATCAGCATATACTTAATATATTCTACATAAATACTGAAGTTCCAGGAGCCAACATTTTTATGATTACTCCAGTAATAGTTGACCTTTTCCATTTTAAGAAAAAGAGGGTACTTTCTGAATATGTTAAATGTGGCTGGCCCTTATTGAGTATTATCTACCTGGTGTAAGGTATTTCCATACATTTATTTGTCAGGCATACTTTACAGTGTAGTAAATCAAAGTTGTTATGACCACCATCTTTCAGAGAAAATTTTCAGAGTTTACAAAATCTTGCACCGTGTCATATTCCAATCTTTGGTTCAACAGGCTATGGAAACCAGTGCATTATGGTATTTAATTCCATTTACTCATTCAACTTCCATATATTGTTCTAAGTATCATTAGCACATATTAATACAGAGTTTTATATCAAGGAAATTTACCTATTGCTGTGCAGTAGTCTCCCTTAGCCTAAATTAGAAAAATAAATGTAGGATGTAACTTATAAATGTACATCAATACCACTTTCTTTTGTTTTGACTCTGAAGTTTCTTCCAAAGTATGAAAGAAATGCAAAGCCATGTTAGAAGATGGAGTTTCATGCATTTTTGTTAAGCAATCTAAGGAACATAAATTAATTATCATCTCAAATATTTTAATTGAGGGAAAAGTAAAATCAAACCAAAATATCACCATTGTGTTAAACAAAACATGATACAGGATTAAATAAATTTTATATAGACCTAGTTTATTCTTTTAAAAAAAACTTATTTCTCCAACATATAGGGTAATGACATGCAGGTGTTTCTTTTTCTAGCTGTTCAACTTTTACCTTTCAATAAATCTATTTTATGCCATTTTGCTTGTAATTTTTGGCTTTTCTTTGTTTATTTAAAAGGCCATATAAATATAGTCATTCTTTTAGTACATGATATTCCTCATAAGTGTTTTATTAAGCTAACTAATGAGTTCCAGCTTGCCTGTTGCTGGATGCCTTAATTGTTAATGACCCTTGATAAGGGAAAATATACTTTTGTCTAAAGTTCTTTCTAATCAAAGCTGCAACTCTCTCATCAAAACATAAGGCAAATGCCAAATCTGATTAACAATGAGAAAGACTGTAGACCGAAAATTCAGGACCACAAATGCCTAAATTTCACTGAGTTGTTTTAAAGATTTTGGAGCAAAACATTTACGGAAAAAGAATACTTTTTAATGTGGATTTTAAAAAATAAATAATGATCTACAAAATATATAAATCAAACTTGTTGTATCTTTCACTCACTGATAATAAATTCCTGGTATCTTATTAAATTCAAATTTTGATATGAGTTATTTTTCTTGATAGTAGCAAATTACTACTGGTTTTCTCTTTTGCATAATGTAGAATAGTAGTATTAGAAATTACCTTCCTGAAAAAAATTGTGAAAGATATATCTGGAGTAAGTCACTCAGCCCATCTTTTAGCAAATGGGGATGGCTTGATGGTAGGACAGTTTAAAATTTTTTTTAATTAATTTTATTATTATTATTTTTTTACATCTTTATTGGAGTATAATTGCTTTACAATGGTGTGTTAGTTTCTGCTGTATAACAAAGTGGATCAATCATACATATACATATGTTCCCATATCTCTTCCCTCTTGCGTCTCCCTCCCTCCCACCCTCCCTATCCCACCCATCCAGGTGGTCACAAAGCACTGAGCTGATCTCCCTGTGCTATGCGGCTGCTTCCCACTAGCTATCTGTTTTACGTTTGGTAGTGTATATATGTCCATGCCACTCTCTCCCTTTGTCACAGCTTACCGTTCCTCCTCCCCATATCCTCAAGTCCATTCTCTAGTATGTCTCTGTCTTTATTCCTGTCTTACCCCTAGGTTCTTCATGACATTTTTTTTCTCTTAAATACCATAAATATGTGTTAGCATACGGTATTTGTCTTTCTCTTTCTGACTTACTTCACTCTGTATGGACAGACTCTAAGTCCATCCACCTCATTACAAATAGCTCAATTTCATTTCTTTTCATGGCTGAGTAATATTTCATTGTATATATGTGCCAATCTTCTTTATCCATTCATCCGATGATGGGCACTTAGGTTGTTTCCATCTCCTGGCTATTGTAAATAGAGCTACAATGAACATTTTGGTACATGACTCTTTTTGAATTATGGTTTTCTCAGGGTATATGCCCAGTAGTGGGATTGCTGGGTCATATGGTAGTTCTATTTGTAGTTTTTTAAGGGACCTCCATACTGTTCTCCATAGTGGCTGTACCAATTCACGTTCCCACCAGCAGTGCAAGAGTGTTCCCTTTTCTCCACACCCTCTCCAGCATTTATTGTTTCTAGATTTTTTGATAATGGCCATTCTGACTGGTGTGAGATGATATCTCATTGTAGTTTTCATTTGCATTTCCCTAATGATTAATGCTGTTGAGTATTCTTTCATGTGTTTGTTGACAGTCTGTATATCTTCTTTGGAGAAATGTCTGTTTAGTTCTTCTGCCCGTTTTGGGATTGGGTTGTTTGTTTTTTTGTTATTGAGATGCATGAGCTGCTTGTAAATTTTGGAGATTAATCCTTTGTCAGTTACTTCATTTGCAAATATTTTCTCCCATTCTGAGGGTTGTCTTTTGGTCTTGTTTATGGTTTCCTTTGCTGTGCAAAAACTTTTAAGTTTCATTAGGTCCCATTTGTTTAATTTTGTTTTTACTTCCATTTCTCTAGGAGGTGGGTCAGAAAGGATCTTGCTGTGATTTATGTCATAGAGTATTCTGCCTATGTTTTCCTCTAAGAGTTTGATACTTTCTGGCCCTACATTTAGGCCTTTAATCCATCTTGAGCTTATTTTTGTGTATGGTGTTAGGGAGTGATCTAATCTCATACTTTTACACATACCTATCCAGTTTTCCCAGCACCACTTATTGAAGAGGCTGTCCTTTCTCCACTGTACATTCCTGCCTCCTTTATCAAAGGTAAGTTGACCATATGTGCGTGGGTTTATCTCTGGGCCTTCTATCCTGTTCCATTTATGTGTATTTCTGTTCTTGTGCCAGTACCATGCTGTCTTAATGACTTTAGCTTTGTAGTATAGTCTGAAGTCAGGGAGCCTGGTTCCTGCAGCTCTGTTTTTCGTTCTCAAGATTGATTTGGCTATTCGGGGTCTTTTGTGTTTCCATACAAATTGTGAAATTTTTTGTTCTACTTCTGTGAAAAATGCCAGTGGTAGTTTGATAGGGATTGCATTGAACCTGTAGATTACTTTGAGTAGTAGAGTCATTTTTGAATGTTGATTCTTCCAATCCAAGGACATGGTATATCTCTGTATCTATCTGTATCATCTTTAATTTCTTTCATCAGTGTTTTATAATTTTCTGCATACAGGTCTTTTGTCTCCTTAGGTAGGTTATTCCTAGATATTTTATTCTTTTTGTTGCAGTGATAAATGGGAGTGTTTTCTTGATTTCACTTTCAGATTTTTCATCATTAGTATATAGGAATGCCAGAGATTTCTGTGCATTAATTTTGTATCCTGCTACTTTACCAAATTCATTGATTAGCTCTAGTAGTTTTCTGGTAGCATCTTTAGGATTCTCTGTGTATAGTATCATGTCATCTGCAAACAGTGACAGCTTTACTACTTCTTTTCCGATTTGAATTCCTTTTATTTCCTTTTCTTCTCTGATTGCTGTTGCTAAAACTTCCAAAACTATGTTGAATAAGAGTGGTAAGAGTGAGCAACCTCGTCTTGTTCCTGATCTTAGTGGAAATGCTTTCAGTTTTTCACCATTGAGGATGATGTTGGCTGTGGGTTTGTCATATATGGCCTTTATTATGTTGAGGAAAGTTCCCTCTATGCCTACTTTCTGAAGGGTTTTTTCCATAAATGAGTGTTGAATTTTGTCAAAAGCTTTCTCTGCATCTATTGAGATGACCATATGGATTTTCTCCTTCAATTTGTTAATACGGTGTATCACATTGATGGATTTGCATATATTGAAGAATCCTTGCATTCCTGGAATAAACCCCACTTGATCATGGTGTATGATCCTTTTAAAGTGCTGTTGGATTCTGTTTGCTAGTATTTTGTTGAGGATTTTTGCATCTATGTTCATCAGTGATATTGGCCAGTAGTTTTCTTTCTTTGTGACATCCTTGTCTGGTTTTGGTACCAGGGTGATGGTGGCCTCGTAGAATGAGTTTGGGAGTGTTCCCCCCTCTGCTGTATTTTGGAAGAGTTTGAGAGGGGTACGTGTTAGCTCTTCTCTAAATGTTTGATAGAATTCGCCTGTGAAGCCATCTGGTCCTGGGCTTTTGTTTGTTGCAAGATTTTTAATCACAGTTTTAATTTCAGTGCTTGTGATTGGTCTCTTCATATTTTCTATTTCTTCCTGATTCAGTCTTGGCAGGTTGTGCATTTCCAAGAATTTGTCCATTTCCTCCAGGTTGTCCATTTTATCGGCATAGAGTTGCTTGTAGTAATCTCTCATGACCTTTTGTATTTGCAGTGTCAGTTGTTACTTCTCCTTTTTCATTTCTAATTCTATTGATTTGAGTCTTCTCCCTTTTTTTCTTGATGAGTCTGGCTAATGGTTTATCAATTTTGTTTATCTTCTCAAAGAACCAGCTTTTAGTTTTATTGATCTTTGCTATCATTTCCTTCATTTCTTTTTCATTTATTTCTGATATGATCTTTACGATTTCTTTCCTTCTGCTAACTTTGGGGTTTTTTTGTTGTTTTTTCTCTAATTGCTTTAGGCGCAAGCTTAGGTTGTTTATTCGAGATGTTTCCTGTTTCTTAAGGTAGGATTGTATTGCTATAAACTTCCCTCTTAGAACTGCTTTTGCTGCATCCCATAGGTTTTGGGTCGTCGTGTCTCCATTGTCATTTGTTTCTAGGTATTTTTTGATTTCCTCTTTGATTTATTCAGTGATCACTTTGTTATTAACTAGCATATTGTTTAGCCTCCATGTGTTTGTATTTTTTACACATCTTTTCCTGTAATTGATATCTAGTCTCATAGCATTGTGGTTGGAAAAGATACTTGATACAATTTCAATTTTCTTAAATTTACCAAGCCTTGATTTGTGACCCAAGATATGATCTATCCTGGAGAATGTTCCATGAGCACTTGAGAAGAATGTGTATTCTGTTGTTTTTGGATGGAATGTCCTATAAATATCAATTAAGTCCATCTTGTTTAATGTATCATTTAAAGCTTGTGTTTCCTTATTTTCATTTTGGATGATCTGTCTGTGGTGAAAGTGGGGTGTACAGTCTCTTACTCTGAATGTGTTACTGTCGCTTTCCCCTTTTATGGCTGTTAGTATTTGCCTTATGTATTGTGGTGCTCCTATGTTGGGTGCATAAATATTTACAATTGTTATATCTTCTTCTTGGATCGATCCCTTGATCATTATGTAGTGTCCTTCTGTGTCTCTTCTAATAGTCTTTATTTTAAAGTCCATTTTTTCTGATATGAGAATTGCTACTCCTGCTTTCTTTTGGTTTCCATTTGCATGGAATATCTTTTTCCATCCCCTCACTTTCAGTCTGTATATGTCTCTAGGTCTGAAGTGGGTCTCTTGTAGACAGCATATATATGGGTCTTGTTTTTGTATCCATTCAGCCAGTCTGTGTCTTTTGGTGGGAGCATTTAATCCATTTACCTTTAAGGTAATTATTGATATGTATGTTCCTATTCACATTTTCTTAATTGTTTTGCATTTGTTATTGTAGGTCTTTTCCTCCTCTTGTGTTTCTTGCCTAGAGAAGATCCTTTAGCATTTGTTGTAAAGCTGGTTTGGTGGTGCTGAACTCTCTCAGCTTTTGCTTGTCTGTAAATGTTTTAATTTCTCCATCAAATCTGAATGAGATCTTTACTGGGTAGAGTATCTTGGTTGTAGGTTTTTCTCCTTCATCACTTTAAATATATTCTAACAGTCCCTTCTGGCTTGCTGAGTTTCTGCTGAAAGATCAGCTGTTAACCTTATGGGGATTCTCTTGTGTGTTATTTGTTGTTTTTCCCTTGCTGCTTTTAATATGTTTTCTTTGTATTTAATTTTTGACAGTTTGCTTAATATGTGTCTTGGCATGTTTCTCCTTGGATATATCCTGTATGGGACTCTCTGTGCTTCCTGGACTTGATTAACTATTTCCTTTCCCATATTAGGGAAGTTTTCAACTATAATCTCTTCAAATATTTTCTCTGTCCCTTTCTTTTTCTCTTCTTCTTCTGGAACCCCTATAATTCAAATGTTGGTGCCTTTAATGTTGTCCCAGAGGTCTCTGAGACTTGCCTCAGTTCTTTTCATTCTTTCTTCTTTATTCTCCTCTGCAGTAGTTATTTCCATTGTTTCATCTTCCAGGTCACTTATCCATTTTTCTGCCTCAGTTATTCTGCTATTGATCCCTTCTAGAGTATTTTTAATTTCATTTATTGTGTTGTTCATCATTGCTTGTTTGCTCTTTAGTTCTTCTAGGTCCTTGTTAAATGTTTCTTGCATTTTCTCTATTGTATTTCCATGATTTTGGATCATCTTTACTATCATTATTCTGAATTCTTTTTCAGGTAGACTGCCTATTTCCTGCTCATTTGTTAGGTCTGGTGGGTTTTTATCTTGCTCCTTCACCTGCTGTATGTTTTTCTGTCTTCTCATTTTGCTTATCTTACTTTTTTTGGGGTCTCCTTTTTGCAGGCTGCAGGTTCGTAGTTCCCATTGTTTTTGGTGTCTGTCCCCAGTGGCTAAGGTTGGTTCAGTGGGTTGTGTAGGCTTCCTGGTGGAGGGGACTAGTGCCTGTGTTCCGGTGGATGAGGCTGGATCTTGTCTTTGTGGTGGGCACGTCCACGTCTGGTGTGTTTTGGGGTGTCTGTGGACTTACTATGATTTTAGGCAGCCTCTCTGCTAATGGGTGGGGTTGTTCCTCTCTTGCTAGTTGTTTGGCATAGAGTGTCCAGCACTGTAGCTTGCTTGTCATACAGTGAAGCTGGGTGTTGGTGTTGAGATGGAGATCTCTGGGAGATTTTCGCTGTTTGATATTACGTGGAGCTGGGAGGTCTCTCGTGGACCAGTGTCCTGAAGTTGGCTCTCCCACCTCAGAGACACAGCACTGACTCCTGGCTGCACCACCAAGAGCATTTCATGCACACGGCTCAGAATAAAAGGGAGAAAAAGTAGAAAGAAAGAAAGAAAGGATAAAAGAAAATAAAGTAAGGTAAAACACAGTAAAGTTATTAAAATAACAAAATAAGAAAAAAAAAATTTTTAAGTGTAAAAAAAAAAGATGGATAGAACCCTAGGACAAATGGTGGAAGGAAAGCTATACAGACAGAATCTCACACAGAAGCATACCACATACACACTGACAAAAAGACGAAGAGGGGAAATAATAATAAATCTTGCTCTCAAAGTCCACCTCCTCAGTTGGGATGATTCGTTGTCTATTCAGGGATTCCACAGATGCAGGGTACGTCAAGTTGATTGTGGAGATTTAATCTGGTGCTCCTGAGGCTGCTGGGAGAGATTTCCCTTTTTCTTGTTTGTTCGCACAGCTCCCGGGGTTCAGCTTTGGATTTGTCCCCACTTCTGCGTGTATGTAGCCGGAGGGCGTCTGTTCTTCGCTTAGACAGGACGGCGTTAAAGGAGCTGCTGATTCGGGGGCTCTGGGTCACTCAGGCCGGGGGGGAGGGAGGGGCATGGAGTGTGGGGTGAGCCTGCGGCGGCAGAGGCCGGCGTGATGTTGCACCAGCCTGAGGTGCGCTGTGCGTTGTCCCAGGGAAGTTGTCCGTGGATCCTGGGACCCTGGGACCCTGGCAGTGGCGGGCTGCAGAGGCTCCCCGGAAGGGAGGTGTGGAGAGTGACCTGTGCTCGCACATAGGCTTCTTGGTGGCGGCCGCAACAGCCTTAGCTGGGGCCCGTCTCTGGGGCTCGCGCTTTTAGCCGCGGCTCGCGCCCGTCTCTGGAGCTCCTTTAAGCACTGCTCTTAATCTCCTCTCCTCGTGCAGCAGGAAACAAAGAGGGAAGAAAAAGTCTCTTGCCTCTTTGGCAGGTACAGACTTTTCCCTGGACTCCCTCCCAGCTAGCCGTGGCACACTAACCTCCTTCAGGCTGTGTTCATGCCGCCAACCCCAGTCCTTTCCCGGCGCTCCGACCGATGCTGAGCCTTGGCTCCCAGCCCCGCCCATCCCGGCGGTTGAGCAGACAAGCCTCTCGGTCTGGTGAGTGCCAGTCGGCAGATCCTCTGTGCGGGAATCTCTCTGCTTTGCCCTCCACACCCCTGTTGCTGTGTTCTCCTCTGCGGCTCCGAAGCTTTCCCCCTCCGCCACCCACAGTCTCCACCTGTGAAGGGGTTTCTAATGTGTGGAAACCTTTCTTCCTTCACAGCTCCCTCCCACTGGTGCAGTTCCAGTCCCTATCATTTTGTCTGTTTATTCTTTTTTCTCATGCCCTACCCAGTTACGTGGGGAGTTTCTTGCCTTTTGGGAGGTCTGAGGTCTTCTGCCAGCGTTCAGTAGGTGTTCTGTAGGAGTTGTTCCACGTGTAGATGTATTTCTGGTGTATCTGGGGGGAGGAAGGTGATCTCCACGTCTTACCCTTCCGCCATCTTCCCCTAGATCTCCTTAAAATGCTTTATAGATAAATGTATCTATGGTTACTGTCATCTTTTTACATCAATGCTTTTCTAATAAAATTACATTTAAATGTAAGAAGATAAATGTAAAGATTTTGAAATGCATAAATTGAAAAATGATTAAGTTTACAGACTGGAATGTAAGGGAAAGATCACCCAGGAACAGTTTTTTTTATGCTTTTGTAGTTGCAGTATACTGATTTGGCCACTAAATTTCCTTACTGTGTTTTCTGTTGTAATTCAGCTTATGTCATCATATTTATTTCTTGTCTTTTAGCCATTTTAGAATGGGTTGAAAAAATTTCCTGTATTGCTCCTTTTTCTTTGAAATATCATAGCTGCCATGATACTTAATATCAACAGTAAACATGGATACTAGTCAAAATAGTCTTTGTGATTATAATTAATCTAATTTTTCTTTTTCAACTTTAATTTATAACCAAACAATAATTAAGTGAATTCATCCATGTAGCAAGTATTTAATGCATGACATAACAGCTAACTTAGGAATACAGAGATAATTAATACATAGCCTCTTTTAACTCAAGTGGGGAAACAAACGCACACAGACGTTAAATAACTTGTGCAACTTTACACACATAATAAGTGGTAGAGCTTTAGATTTGACTGGAGAAGAGAGATGAGTAGCCAAGTAACCAAATAGATGGTTAGTGAAATAAATGGAAGCTCTGGCCTAAGGGCATTAAAATAAAAAGGCAAAAAAGGAAAGGAAAATTATGTGGAGCATCTGACAACAATTGTATCAGAAGGAAAAGTTAGTATTTTTTGTGAAACCGTAAAAGTAAAACATAGCTTTGAAATTTCTAGAAAAAGCAGAAGAAATTACTGGAAAACTCTGGCCTTCTAAGCAGAATGCAAGAACATATACAAGCGCATACATAGATCTTGTAATTGGTTGCTGCAGTCTTACTGGCTAGATTGTATGCCGTTATAATTCTCTTTAGACTAAATTCAATTCTGTCAACATAGGTGTTCAAAGAGTACTTGTGAGCTTATTAAAATTTCAGTGTATTTGTGATGGGAGATCTTTGAGTAGAAACAGGGTTCAAGGGCTCAACTCTGTTGCACCTTTCATCTTTGAAGAAATAATGTTTCATGCTTAGTTCATCTCATGGACATACTGACTTGAAAACACAATTTACTCTCTCAATTTCTCAATGTCAGACAATTATTTAAATTTGCTACCACAAGCATTCTCTAAAACAGAAAATGTGTGTCTTAATGGGGAAGTGTCTACATCTCACATCAGGAAAGAGAGAGCCTGGTAAGACTTTAGGTCATCTCTGTGTCTGTGAGGGGAGACAAAAAACCAAGACATTTGTGAGTTAGAAGCAGAATTTCAACCTTGTCATTATAAGATTCTTCCTAGGAAAAAAATAGTTGAATTTTACATTTCCTAAAATTAATCTCCTTCTCTCTTCTCTCTTTGCTAATAAGTTTAACATGCTCTGAAGGAAACTGTGTAATGAAAAGAGCACGTCTATGAAATCAAATACATCAGCGCTTCAATATCAACTTTAATTACTATTTCTAAGCACTTAAGCAAGATACTTAATATTTTTGATGTCACGTGTATTTTTGGTAAAATAGAGCAAAAATACTGGTTTGAACTGATTATATGATGAAAAAAATATTTAAAGAGGTGACACACATTAGGCATTCAGTTATTATTTTCTAAATTAATAAAGCATATATATTTTAAAATGTACTATATTGATATATCCTCCAAAATCCAAAGTTCCAAAAACTTTCTAATTATGTAGTGAATAATCTAATAATAAAAGATTTCTTTAAAATAAGTTTTTAAACGGATAGGAAACACTGAAAATTATTAAAAAGTCAGTGATTCCTTGCGCATGATTCCTGATCTTAAGAATAGAGTCTTAAAGTCCATAAATCAAATGAATCCTTTGTTCTACTAATATCCATGTTCTCTGTGTATAAAATATACTCAAAATACAATTTGTTTGAGATAGATACAGGTGGTATGTCAGAGCAGAGGAAAACAGAAATCCATTAGTTCATGTGATTTCAAGCTAACAATTCATGGTTCACTATGTTTAAAAAGTAGTGTTGAGATGAGTGTGCTCTTTATAACGTCCCTTTACCTGTTGTGTGTTGTCTACTGTCATGTTTTGTGGTTTCCATTCATGAGAACTAATATGGAAATCCTTTCTTGTCATGAGGTTAAATAGTATCATGTGTAACCTGTAGAGATTTCCGGAGTTATAAAAATCTGTGAATAAGTCAATGAAGAAAAAATTATTCCTTTTATGCAGACCTGACTTTACAATATAATACAATGAACACATATCAAAGTATGTTTGCATATATATCTCTAGTAATTTAAAATTAAACAAGAAATATGTTAATGATAACAAAAACAATAAGTTAGGCACATTTGGCTAATTTACAAAACTAATATATTTAGTAGCATTGAATACTGAAAACTTCTATTGCTTGATATTTCCCATATTCAAAATGATTATAGCAATTTCCCCAAACAGAGCACATGAAGGTGTGGCTGATTCAGCATAAAATACATGATTTTAGAACTACATCCACCTTCTAGCTTATGATTAGATGTAAAAAATGTTTGCTGTAGGCCAATTCAAAGTAATTCTCCATACCTGAATGTTAATGTCTAATATTATCTTAGTAGGAAACAAAGGCTTGCATTCTGCAATAAAGATAAAATATTTTAAATGCCTGGTTGGCATAATAAATGACAGAGTAAAGTTCAGTTAAGTAGGTGGCAGCTCTCGGGTGCTTTATTATAGATCAGCACAGATTAGAGAACATGAGCCAAGTTAAGAGACTTGAGGATAGAAATAAGACTTTTAAAATGATAAGACACTGTGCTGAAGTTTGTTGTCATAGTGTGAGCTCTAATCAACATCTGTAAGTCAGAGATAATGCTGTAAAAGCATTCTGCATGTGTGTGTGACTTGTGACTTTCTCAGCATTTTGCTGTAGAGGTTTTAGAGATGTGCTGAATGTTACCATAGACTTCTGCATCACAAAAGGTGACAAAGTTTGATCAAGAAGGGTTTTACAGTCACTATGGAAGTAGCTTATGTTTATCTAGGCGTCCTCAAAATACTCCATCTCCCACAAAACAAACCAGAAAAACATTACAGACTGAGAATGAAATTATATAGTTTAATTTGCGGAAGAAAAAATGACCTTTTCCAAATATATTGTCATATATTTGGAAGGGAGAAAGGAAGTTTCCAAATGAAAGTCAATCTGAAAAAGAGAATATACCCATAATAACTTCTGGAGTATGTGTGTATACATTTATGTTTGTATATTTTATATTTTTATATATTGTACATGTCATATGTATAAAATCAGAATATCTTCTCAGATGAATAATGTAATCTGTTCACATATATCAATCAATCCAATGATTTTAATGGAATTAAGTGATTATGGATGTGCACATCAGAGTGAAGAAAGGAAACAGTCCATGCCTTTAAAAGGACGTATTGATTCCGATTGGGTAAAGTGGCTAAGAAAGGCCATGTGGAATTTAATAACTTGTGATAAGCAGGCTGGTCAAACTGGACTAGATAAATGGAGACAAAACAAAAGTAAACACCCAACACACTTCTAAAGCTACTGTGGTATTCCTGAGTTTATATTCTAGGTGAATCTATAGTGTTGGAGAACAGTTCACATAGGGGGTAAGGGGAATGGTGATTAGATCAGCCCTGCTGTGATTGTTCAGAGGACAAATTGTTTAGATGGAGGATGAATTCTTCCTGTATCAAGAATAGGAAGAAGTAGGAAGAACGGGAATAGGGGAATATAGTGTATGGCCTGTCATCAGACAAACAGGTGATTGAATAAACAGATGGTAGTATATCCACACAATGGAATCATTCTTTGTATTAAGAAGGAATGAACTATTGATATATATACTATAAAATGCTTGAATTTCAAAATGATTATGCTGAGTGAACTAAAATAGCCAAAAAAGAGTTTGTACTATATAATTCTATTTATAAAAAGTGCTAAAAAAATACAAACAAATGTTTAGTGATAGAAAAAATCAGTAGTTGTCTATGGATGGGTCATGGAGCAGACAGAGAAGGGTTACAGAGGGCGCCCCCCATACATTTGAGATTGATGAATAGGTTCATTTTCTTGATGGTGGTGGTTGTTTTAGGGGTGTATACATATTAAACTTATCCAGCTGTATATTTAAATATATACCGTTTATTTTATGTCAACTATACTTCAATAAACATGTTTAGAAAGTATGACTTTCCAGTGCCATATTAACTAGGAATTCTTGAATCCCAGATGTGATTCTAATTTTTCAAAATCATCTAAAACAATTAATGTCTTATTTAGATATTGCTACTCTGAGATGAGGAATAAAGCTATTAATGAAAAGAAAGGAAATTAGATTTCTGATGTTCTCATTCATGTGCAATTTCTTCTATCAGCAAGTAGCTTACCTGTCTGATTTTTTTAAAAAAATGAGACTCGCACAACAAAAGATAAATGAATTATTATATATTTTTTCTTCTTCCCTCCCTAAACCTATTAAGAAACAGCTTGCATGTGTATAGTCTGGACTAAACATTTTATAACATTATCCTCAAGTGACTCAGTCTTTATGGAAATCTCAGCCAGTGTGTACATTTTTTTGTATACTTGTTTGATTTTGGTAGTTTATTGATTTTCTTTTTTTAATATCTTATGAGTCTACTTGACTTCACATTACATTTGCATTAGTGGTAGAACATTTAAGTGTTCATGAAAAATATTTAATGAACATCAATTGTTTGAAAAATAGTGTTTCCCAAGCCGGTGAAATGTTAGCACTTAAGCAGGATGGTGTCTTCTTTTTCCCTTTCCTTCTAGTGTCCCAGCTGATCTATTTGTTCAGATGATGACTTCAGTGATCATAATGTGGGACCTCTGTTTAATCCTTGTTTAAATCAAGTAAAAGCAACATCTTTGCCTAAGAAAATTTAAGTAATTCTTGCTTATAAATCAGGCCTTTGAAAATTGACAGTTTTGGGGCCACTTAGTTACTATTAATTTATTTTTTGTAGAGTGTGAATACTTTCATTAAAGGAATTGTTTCCTTTAGCAGTCTGTTCAGGCTGCTATAACAAAATACCATAAATTGGGTGGCTTACAAAAAACACGTATTTCTCACAGTGAGGAGATGGAAGTTCAAGATTGTGGCAGTGACAGATTCGGTATCTGGTGAGAGCCTGCTTCCTAGACTGGTCTTCTCACTGTAACTACATGGCAGGAAGGACAAGGGAGCTTTCAAAGGCCACTTTTATAAGGGCACTAATCCCATTCATGAGGGCTCCATCTTGATGACCTAATTACCTTTTGAAGGCCCCACTGCCTAGTATATTGGACATTAGGTGTTAATACATGAGTTTTAGAGGGACACAGTCTACAGTACACACCCACACAACCTCTAGGATGCTTTTTGTATAGTAAGGGCTTATCAAATACTTCTGTAAGTAATTTGTAAGTTATTACTAAGTAATAACTTATTTGGAAGTTTAAGTAATAACTTATTTGTAAATTAGAGTAATAACCAGCCAGGACATGGAAGCAACCTAAGTTCCATCGACAGATGAATGGATAAAGAAGATGTGGCACATATATATGATGGAATATTACTCAGCCATAAAAATAAATGAAATTGAGTTACTTGTAGTGACGTGGATGAACCTAGAGACTGTCATACAGTGTGAAGTAAGTCAGAAAGAGAAAAATAACCGTATGCTAACACATATATATGGAATCAAAAAAAAAAAAAAGGTTCTGAAGAACCTAGGGGCAGGACAGGAATCAAGACGCAGATGTAGAGAATGGACTTGAGGACATGGGGAGGGGGAAGGGTAAGCTGGGATGAAGTGAGAGTGGCATGGACATATATACACTACCAAATGTAAAATAGATAGCTAGTGGGAAGCAGCTGCATAGCACAGGGAGATCAGCTCGGTGCTTTGTGACCACCTAGAGGGGCGGGATAAGGAGGGTAGGGGGAAGGAGACGCAAGAGGGAAGAGATATGGGGATGTATGTATATGTATGGGTGATCCACTTTGTTTTGCAGCAGAAACTAACACACCATTGTAAAGCAATTATACTGCAATAAAGATGTTAAAAAAAAATACGTTACCCAAGAAAAATCGTGTGCATAGCTATCTGAGAATGCTCTCTGATGTAGCGTCTCCATTCCCTGTGGGGAGAGTATGACGTGAGCATGTGTGTATTGGGAAGAAGTAGGGAGGTTGCTCTGGCACAGCCTGAAGTGATGGGTAAGCCTGTCCTTTTTGCCCTCTCTCCCTCACTTCTTATCTTGAAATATGGAGTTGCCCTGTAGTCAGCGTTTGTACTTTAACTGCTCTTGTGAAGGATGTGGTAACCTGTCCTCGTCGAAATCTGGCACCGTCCTTTTTTGATCAGCAGCTGTGTAGGCGAAGTTAATATAAATGGCTAGTGAACTTGGCAGACTCCCAGCAGAACTATGATCCAATCCCCATGGATGCAAAGTTTCCCTTTTAGCAACACCTGAATAGGAATCTTTAGGATTTTGAAAACAGTGAAATGAACTACAAAAGACGAAAGTAACATCTGGAGGGAGTTACATATGGATATTTAAATAAGGTATACTTATAATGAAATAGTAACAATTGCACATAGCAATCAAGTCTTTTTTCTCAGAGAATTGTACTATCATTTAATAGAAGTTTGTGTTAAAGTATCATTTTCAAAAACTTAATGAAATTCTCATAGAAACCAAAATTTTTTTTTTTTTTTTTTTTTTTTTTTGTGGTACGCGGCCCTCTCACTGTTGTGGCCTCTCCCGTTGCGGAGCACAGGCTCCGGACACACAGGCTCATGGGCCCAGCTGCTCCGCGGCATGTGGGATCTTCCCGGACCGGGGCACGAACCCGTGTCCCCTGCATCGGCAGGCGGACGCTCAACCACTGCGCCACCAGGGAAGCCCTAGAAACCAAATTTGAATATATGCCAAAGATGTCATTTAACATTGAATACTGAGAAGGATGTGTATGGTGTTTAAGACTACTTCGAAACAGAATTAAGAAATAGAGAGTTATGGATTGGTCAGTCCAAGAAGTGGGGAAATGAATGTGCTAATAGGTCCAAAATTAATTCTTTCAAGGTGATAAACAGTAATATCTGGCTTTACCTTTTATCCTGGACAGAAGTTATTATATTACCATTGTATAAAATTATCTTCATTGATCTCAGTCATCTGCTTTCTTACTGGTTTTCTGTATGCTAACCTCAACTCTGTGAAATATACTTGTTGATAGTAAATAGAAAGAAAAAGGTACACGAATCTTGAAAGTCAGATAATTCCTCAAGCAAATGGAGCTACTGGAACACCTTCTACTGCTAGGCAAAGGCACCTTGAATCCTTTTGCTTACTTCCAAATCGGGGGTCATTTTTCATGACACTGGCTACAGCCAGAGCTTCAGTCCGGGTCAGGGTCTTCAGGCTCAGATTTCATGTTTGTCCTTACAAGTTGGGTCTCTGCTTTCTCTCTTGTGAATGCTTGTTGAAGCCACTTCTATTGGGCAAGGTTTGTACCTTAAGTGCCGCTGCCATTGAAAGTTTTCATTAGTTATTGTTCTTTTTTAAAAATGTCATTATGAATTGCATTATACTATTGGAAGCAAGAGGCCTCTCCCTCTCGTGGAAAAATACATATGTTTTTCTCTCAACATGTGCTGAATACTTGCTATGTGCTAAGTGCGATTTGTATATTACCCTATTTTCTGTTGACTGCATTAACAACTTTACAGTCAGAATGCTGAATCAGAATCTCTATTTTTCAGGTAATAAACGTGAAAGCAAAGGGAGGGGCAGTACCTTGCCAAAGGCCAGGAATTTAGTAAGTGATGGAACAAAGATTTGATCGCAATTTTGCAAGACTAGAGTCTGGTCATTCTATTACTGTATTAACTATTGCAGCAAATGACATTAATTTACTCTGACTCAGTTTTCCTGCCAGTCACTTCTACCTTGACTAATCTTTAGCTCCTTCCTGCAATTTTCATTTTTCTGTCTACTTCACCAAGCACAGGTCTCGGGACAGCGGTTCACACAGCTGTCCGCCTTCGGGCTGTATGGCCGGGAAGCAGTGCCCCACTCTAGTCGTAAACATTTCACTTTCACCTACGTGGTGACCCTGGCTGCAGTAACCAGTGTGACCTCACTTTATGTATTACCTTCATCCTTTCATCCTGTCTCTCCTGTCTTTAGCTTGGGCTAATCTGTTTCAGTGTTTCCTTTGTTCACAACATTCTGAGAATTACTGTTTATCCTGGTTTGGTGAGTTCTAGTCTCTTTACAAAGTCCTGTTCATAATAATTTACTTCAGGAACCTAAACCCATTTCACCATTTTTGCCTTTGCTTTCTTCACATCATTAACTTTGGTTCCCAGCTGATAGGAAAGAACCAGATGTCTAAGTTTAATTTACAGTGTTCTTACTTAATTCAGATTTACTGCTATACCATCAGAAAAACTCAGTTTCTTTTTGTAAAACACTTTCCAGTCTAAAGCTCAACTCTTGTATGTTCCCTGCTGTGTATAACACGTACTTATGTTACCGTTTAATACATTGGAGAGATTATACTTGTCTAGTTGACAAAATTACTATGTTTGCTTAGATATTCTGATAGTTAAGTTTTCCCTGATAAACAGCATTCAAGCTACCAAAATAAGGCCTCCCTTGATTGTAGGTCAGGAGGACCAGATCAGGGAAAATGGAGTATTTGCTGGAGCAGATTGAGTAATCTGTGCAGCTCCCAGTAACAAGAGCTGGTGAAGATCCAATCACGCAGCCATCTTGAACGTTACCATCAGCATTATTTTTGTGAGCCACAGACATGATCATGCTTTCTCTAATTTTAAAAGCGTATAGATGGCTCCTCAATTTCTTACAGAACAAAATCAAGACTCTTTACTGTGATACTCAAGAACCCCTCATTTTGTCCCCAGATTATGTTTCTCACATCATTTCCTACCCTCTCTTTCTTACTAGCAAATCCCTCACTTCCCACAGAAAGTCCTCTTATTCTTCCAAGCCACTTAAAATGCAGTTCCCTATGCCTGGAAGATGCTTCCACCTTTTCTTCACTGGGTAAAGTTTTAATTTGTATCCAAAGCCTAACATAGCCCTCTGTGAAGCTTTTCCTAGCCAATCCTGACCCCTCCTTGAAATGTGTCTTGCATAATTTTTACTGCCTTACCTGGAGGCAGAAGGAGCTTTGTGTATACCTCTTATGGTACTTACGGCACTGTGATTCATCCAGTTGTTAACAAGTCATCCTTATTGAAATGAGAACCCATGTCTTTTTCTCTTTGCATTTCCGGGAGTGTGCACATGTTCGGTGCGTAAGTCTTCAGTCTATAATTGTGGAAGGAATAGGTGCAAGTCTGGGAATGTAGTACAGTGATTTTCCTGGTAGGCAAAAGGAACATGGCAACACAAGGGTCTGGAGGACTGCAAAATGCAGATGAACAACCTGACGGGGCGTTCTCAAAAGGGAAATAACAGATACAAAGAAAAGGGACAAAGATGTAGGATCTGGGGATATTAGACAGTTTGCTTATTCCTAGGAGAGCAAGTAAAAGAAGTAGAAATCTTGGTCCCAAGTAAATGGCAATATTAGAAAAGGCATTAAAGCAAGACCTTTGTCAGAGAGGAATGAGAGTGAATATATTACCGGAGCTGGGCTATAAGGTGAGAGTTGTTTATTTGAAAAGAACCAGAGTAAATCGTGCAAATTACACAAGTAACAAGGTACCAATGATAGAGCTCCTGAAACTACCCATGGCCAGGAGCAGACTTATGTCAGGGTGTCTACAGCTGGTCAAATTCATTCATATCTCCATATTCATGGAAAGGAAAAGAAGGATTAATCAAAAGGCTTGTCAGGGCTTCCCTGGTGGCGCAGTGGTTGAAAGTCCGCCTGCCGATGCAGGGGACATGGATTCGTGCCCCAGTCCGGGAAGATCCCACATGCCGCAGAGCGGCTGGGCCCGTGAGCCATGCCCGCTGAGCCTGCGCATCCGGAGCCTGTGCTCCGCAACGGGAGAGGCCACAACAGTAAGAGTCCCGTGTACCACAAAAACAAAACCAAAAAAAGCATAAAATACAGTATATTGGATAATAAAGGGAGACAATAAAAAAGAAAGAAAAAAAAAAACAGGCTTGTCAATTTCCATACCTCAAAGTGTTTCTTTAGGTTCTAGATTCCTACCTATTTAAAATGCTCTGGTCCTATTTGGGTTTCCTATTAGTCATCATTTTGAGGTGGTGCTTTTTACTGTTATTTTTAATCCATCCTGGATTCTACACATAGGAGCTTTCAACCGATGACTTGGTATTTTGGGGGGTTCATTCAGGTTCTGCCTGGTTCATCCACTTAGGATTTTGTGCCCCAACCTACATTAGGGCTTGCAGTCCTAAATTCCTGAGAAGTTAAGGATGTGAGAACATTCAGGGAGTCTACAAGGTTATGATTAGCCTTCCCTCGAACGTGTATGAAGGAGTAAATAGCTATCCTATCATCCTCTCATCATCAGTTTCTTAAGCCACTGTAAAGCAAAATTCAAACAGTATAGAAGTAAGGGGGGAGATTATTATTCTTCCAGGTGTGTTTGTTTATTCTTTTTAATTCAAGGAGTCTATTGAAGTGTAAATGTTGGGTTTAGAAAAGGCAAAAAGACAATGGCTATAGTAGTCTATTAACAGTGGTCAAGAAGACAGCATAAGGCAGCCATGGTGTTCTGGGTTGGTAAGCAGTGATCAAAGGAAGTTGTAAATTGTGGAGATCCCTCCATGAGGGACCTTTACTTCAACTAGACAAACTGCCTTCTACCTAATTGTTCTGGAGTTAGAAGAGGCTTTGATGTTATTAATTTCCCCTTTTATGAAAGAGAACCGGTTATGAGACTATTAAGTTGTAGAAACAAATCTCTTCCCGTTTTCTCACACATCCATGCCTCAAGCCAATTTTTCCTAATTAGTCAGATGGAGAACTAAAGGAGTTGTTGGATGGCTGATTGAGTACTTAGCAGCTCAGCAAATCATAAATCACCATTTGGAGATGAGAGACTGTGGTTAGCAACGCATGGGTTGGTATGCTGAGATGCTGCAAGTTCCTGCCCCAAGGGAACTCTCCTCCCAATTATGTCTCCTCATTGGCTGATGGAGGACTGGAATCGGCTCAGTGTGACTACCCAAGTTCCCGATCCTTATTTCTTACTGAGATGGTACCAGTACTAGCCCCTGGCATATCTTAGAGGTGAAACAATTTCTTGCAGAAGACTGATTCTTCATTCACTATATTTTTTTTTTTTTTTTTTTTTTTTTTGCGGTACGCGGGCCTCTTACTGTTATGGCCTCTCCCGTTGCGGAGCAACAGGCTCCGGACGCACAGGCTCAGCGTCCATGGCTCACGGGCCTAGCCGCTCCGCGGCATGCAGGATCTTCCCGGACTGGGGCACGAACCCGTATCCCCTGCATCGGCAGGCGGACTCTCAACCACTGCGCCACCAGGGAAGCCCCATTCACTATATTTTTAATTCATTCATCCATCAAACAAGCAATTTCCATGTACATTTTAATCTTATATATGTAAATTTTTTAAAAGACGTGTGCAAATTCATTCTGTGAAAGTTATCGGAAACACACAACAATATTCTTAGCATTGTTTCCATGGCCCAGAGGGAGTAGAATCAGAAGGTGAGGGACTGTTAAGAGGACTTTCCATGTAAACCCCCTCTAAAATGTTTGATTTCATTAACAACGTATCTATGTATTGCTTTTTATTTAAAAATAATTATATTTCTTGGAAGTATTCCCTATTTTCCCAGAGAAGAAGCTGGATGAACAGGAAACATATCTCCTAGTAACAAGGTAACATTGGCCATGCTTGTTAGAACACATAGCACCTAATTCAGGTGTGAGGCACGGCTGAGCCTTCAGGGGAGTGAAACTCGTCATTACACTCCTTGGTCAACAAAGACCCACCAGCCGACCCTAAGAAATCCCTGAATGGTTTTGCCCCTTCATTTCCTTAACAATAATAATAATGTAATCCATCATTTTTGTTTTCAAAGTTGATTGATTCTAAATAAAAATAACAAACAGTTCTTTTCTCTCCTTAGAGTTTAGGGTGATTTAAATTATAATTAAATTTTACTGCTCCCATCATTTTAAATTCATCTTAGGCAATTTAACAAAAAAGTCCAAATAGATTTTTAGAACATTCTAAGGTGATTTGAATCTTTAATTGCCTGTGTATTTTCGTGGCTCATTCTTCAGTGAAGCCTGAGTGCATAATTTCTTCAATGTTCCAGGCTGTCCGTCTTCCTTTTTTCTCCTCAGTCTTTTAATGCGCGGAAGTACACCCTAAATTCAGTGAGGCAGAAAACAAAGGAGAAATATATTTTAAAGCATAATTATTACAAACTGCCTCCAGTTTTTTATTTTCTCGAAATGAATCAAATCTGCAAGTTTAAGCTATTTCCTCTTATCCGGTTCCTCTCTTTGTCTTTGGATCCCTTGTCACATAATGAGAAGTTGATGAATGGTGAAATTTGGAGTTTCACTAACGAGAAGACTAAATTGAAAAATAAATAGTTTTCTTAGTTTTTATATTCACAATAATGTTAATTGTAAAACAAAATAGTGACTGAGCTATCTGGTTGAAATAAAGGCACAGTAACATACTGGCTGTGTTGATGACAGAGATTTCAAATTATGTCTCTTCCACTGGCTTTCCATCAATGCAAGGGTAAATATTCATCTTGAGATAAAAAATTCCAAAAAATAATTAAATATATAATTTTTGTCTGAATGCTGAGCTGAAATATATAATATGAAATAAAATATACATCAGTACAATCAAAATTTTGCTCATCAAAAAAGCAGTCTTACAGTACTCTCTTCAGGTCTTTGCCAGACAATTACAACTTTATTAGAAATGAGTATTTACATGCTTACTAAGTTGCACCCAGTAGGGGATTATTATATTTTCAATTCAATAACAAAAATAAGACAAATAGGAGTGCTGAAGGAATTTTCAATTACTAAGCAAAGAAGTAATTACCGTTTTCAATGATATGAAAGCAACTGAGTATATAAACTGTCATTAGAGGCATATGTGCAAATTCCCCTTCTTATAGCACTAAAAATCTTTGAAGTATTTCCTGAAAAGTTAGTTGCTAACGTCATCCGTGTCCCCCCATGCAGCCACACCACCACCCTGAACATTCTCAAATGATTCCTTTTGTTATAATGACTCTGAAATCCTTCTACTTTGTCTACAATACATTTTCAGAAGTTTTGATTAAATACGTAATAATAAACTGTACTTTTTAGGTGACATGGCATGTATCTGAAGTTGGCTTAAGCCTTTTGAAAGAGAGTACTTCTTAATGGGACTAGAATAAACAAGCTGAGGATATCCATTTGATAGCTTCTGCCTTGTTTTTTTCTCTTCTTTACCTGTAAGTGGTGGTTAGCAGTGAGGGATGAAGATGATTGATGGACAGTAAGTAGTGTTAATAGCAGGAGCTTTGAAGCCATGGGGATCTGTGCCCTATCCCAGCTTCGTTTACTCCTGGAAGGCCTCGACAATTCGCTTCTGTAATTGCCTCAATCCTCAGTTTTCTCAGTTATAAAATGAGAACATTGAGAGTACTTCATAGGAATGCTGTGAGCAGTAAGCACAGTGGAGCACAAGCAATCAACATATTACAATTATTACAGTTTAATTGGGAAGCAGATCACACATTTTAGTTTAGAAAATGGAGAAATTTTCATTGTTCAAGAAAATAGCTGTTGATGATTCCTTCTTAAACTGAATTTTATCCCTATATAGACTCAGCCTTAATGAAAAGAACAGAATAATAAAGATGTTTCCCTAAAATACTTATTTAAACAAAGGTACCTGCTTGACACAAGTTAGACCATCTCAAAATATTTCTATTTAAAATGGATGCTAGAAGTGAATACATATTTTATATATATATATATATAATATGTATGTGCTTGTATATGAAAGGTTATTCATCTATAGCACCTTCTGTTTCCAATATTTCTTCAGTTTGTCTTGCTAGTGATTAAAAATGGTCCTTCAGGGCAGAAGGTTTTATTATGCCCGTAATATGTTAAGGTTGGGAAATCATTTTCTATTTGTAAATTTTTACTTCATAGATTTCTAATGAGAAGTCCGTGTGTTTGAATAATCAATAATATTAAACCAGAACATTTTAATGAGCCATTAAGTGTTCTGGGTAACATTTATTAATGTTATTTCATGAAACTGGGAGGCATATTCAGAGACTCGAACTTCATAACATTATCTAGACTTCTGCCATGTTTATAACCACTTTCCATTTAGGAATGAACTAAATACTATTATAACTAAACAATTAAATAGCAATATGTACTGGGAATTATCTTTAAGAATATTTGATCTCATGCTCACAGAAAAATGTTGATTTGGTATATATAAAAATTGGGGTTGTACATTTGAGCTGTGCAATTTCCAAAGCTACTGCAAATGTGTTAGTTTAAAATTTTAATAAATTCAGGCACTCATTTCTACTAATTTGGACATTTCCAGAAGGCATTAAAGGACAGTTAAAGCAAGGTATTATTATAACAATTAAATGTTATTTTCTAATAATTCATAATTATTAGGTAGCTTATTTTTATACCTATGTTTTAACAATGGATTAAATGTTTTTATGATGCTAAATGCACACGCACACACAGATAGCTGCAAAAGTGTTTATTTCTTTGTACTAGGCCATAAGTATGTGGAGTATTGGTATCTATGAACAAAAATATGAGGATAAGTACATTAGTCAGGTGTTTACTTCTTGAAACAAGTGTTCATTTTTTTGTCATTTTTACATATTTTACCAAAAATATACTCAGGATAGAAACTAATTGACAAAAATTAGAGAAGAACTAATAATACCTTAGTATTTAATGTTGAGAAGAGATGAAATTTGGGCTTATCAGTTAATGTCAATCAGGAAATATTTACATATTATACATTTCCATAATAAAATTATATGCAAATAATAATTTTGATCTATTTTCAAGGAAGCATTAATGGCATATAATGATGAAAACAGGTGGAATTTAGGAAAGAAGCTTTTCATTCAATGACAAGGTTCATAATCAAAGCCAAAATAGAATATTAAGCAAGTAGATGTAGTCAAAACTCTTAGTATCCATCCCCGGTTTCTGAAATCTGACTGAATCTAAATCTAAAGTATTTTAAATAGTTATAAAACTAAATAATTATTATTTAGTTGTAGATAAAAATCTTAGATTTTCTTTAAAAACTTTTTATTTTGAAACATTTCTCTAATATTTCAAGCATTGCAATTTTGGTTCTTTACCTTTTGATAGGGCTGGATATGAAACTGTTAAGGTATGAAATATTAAAAACAGTCACATGGCTGTATTGAAAATAAAAAACTTTATTGTGACTTTTATAAGAAACTAAGTATTTGACTTCTACTATCAAGAGGTATAAAAACTCAATTTGGCTCTAATGGGTAAAAATAATGAAAAAATTTCTTGTGGGTCCTACTATACAGAATTTAGTGTCTTCAGATAGGCCACTGGGTTGTAAAACATAAAAATATCATCTAATGAACATCATTTTGTCATAAAGCGCTGAAGAACAAAAATTGTGTTCATTTGCTTGTGCTTTTCAAAATTGCATTCACTTGCTCTATTCCTTCTTAGTTTTTAGACTCTTAATTATAGATACATTTTAAGAAATATTTGGCAAAATAATGAAAACAGTAATTTTAGTTTCGTTCCAAGAGTCTGGATAAAAGAAATATGTCTATATTCTCAAGCAAATGTGAGATTAGATCATGAAATATTTAGCTAAAAAATACCAAATTATAAGTATCATTAATTTGCTCTGATTTTCTTCTTAGTGAAAAGGATTTTCAAGGGCTTTACTTTAGTATTTCACAATAAATTTTATCTTCACAAGTATTTATGGAGGAAACAAATTTAGGCCTAATCTCTAAAGGCAGATTGCTGGATCATATATTGGTATCACCTTGTAAATGTTTGTTTATGGAATACATTTTTTATTTTTTAAGATTAAAGAAGAAAACATGTTAATTAAATTACAAGATTAAAAGAAACTATTTGTATTGGTGATTTTAAAGTGATGTGAATATTTTAGGGATTTTTTTTTATTGTAAAAAATATATTTTCAAATATTCTTCAAAGGTGCCTTGATGGCATAATTAAGAGTCAAGATGCTGATTTCGTAAGTTGAAGTTTGTATAAAAATAAAATTTCAATGATTACAAATGACATAAAATTTTTGCCAGAGTAAATCCCCTATTACTAAATTTTAAATAAATACAATTTTGAGTATAATAAAATGTTATAAAAATTTAAAGAGTAGCATCTATTGAGGGGGAAAAACTTTATCAACCAAAAAATGAAGTGCAAAAACCCAAAGTTATGTTTATGAAAGCAGAGGCAGGTTGAGGTAGGTGGTTTCACCTACCTCATAGAGAACAGAAATCACTGTTCTCTTATGTAGTACATATATGTTTATAAATTATCTTGCTACAGTCCTAAAATTTCTATTTTTAACCTTTGATTTGTTTGATATCTTGACTTCTCAATTCCCTAATGTCTTATCTTGAATTATCTTTTCTTAGAATTTTCTGGAACCTCTGATCTCCTCTAATTGTTTGACTCTTAAGGCCCTGACCTCTTACCTTTGCAGCTTCTTGCTCCACTCTGCACTCTCCAATCGCCTCCTCCAGGGCATGATGTCCATTGCTTGGAACTCTAATTTTCTATTTTTATTTTATACTCCTTAACTAGGTGTTCCCATCCATGTCTAATTAATCATAAATTCCTATTAATTGTTCATCAAGTAACTGATTCTCCCCTGGAATATTGCAGTAGCCTCCTAACTAGTTTCTGTGCACCCACTATTGGTAAATATTGTTGACAATGATGCCAATGAATCCTTACATATGTGAATGTACTGCTGAAGACACTTCCATTCCTTCTTATTGCTTTTAAGTGAAAGTTCTAAATCCTAATAAATGGAAAAGTTTGTCACCATTTTGTATTACTCCAGCTTTGTCAAGTATTGAAATACCATCTTCAGGGGATTTATTTAAACCTATAAGTATTATTTTATCATATTGCTTTATCACTTTTCTTTGCACTTTGCTTTCATATATTACAACATTTAGTATGTCATTTTCTCTTTCCATCTAGAACACAATATTTATATATTTAATATTTTAATTAAAAACTTAAATAGCTAATATATGAAACAGTACCATGGTAAGATGTGAAATTCACAACAATCACTTGCTTTCTATTTCATTTATCAAGGGTCCAAAATTGGTCTTACTTCTTGATAACAAGATAGGTCTGGTGGCGTCTCTCTTTCAAGCTGTCAGAAGGTAGCAGGTGTTGCAACACCACTTAGACACTTAATGCAAAGTGATGCTTCACCATCATTTAGATCAATATGTCTGTGCCTATATCCCAGGAGCCAGGGAGAGCAGGAAATTACTAATTACTGAGAGTTTGGAAGACCAAGTGCAGTTCAATTGCTGTATATTATGAGAAAGAATAGTGCTTTCAGTTTGATTTTGTGGTTGTGCTAATATTCTTGTCCTTAAACTACTTTTATTTTGCTTTCCTCTGAAATGGAACTGAAATCATGCTATGTTAGTTTTATTTTTCTTAAAGCTACCTTATTTTATTTCATGAGTTCTCAGATTCTACTGCTTTTGACAAACTAGGCAAACAAGGCTATTTTGATATGAGTCAGACACGTATTGAAACACAATGATATTCCTTCACCTTTTAAAATGAACCCATCTGAGCATGATTTTATAAAATTAACATTTCTATAGCTTCCTCCTAACACCACATTTTAAACATCCTAGTGTTCATAAAATCAGTTTCAACTTTTGAACTAAGCAACATAACATTCATCATTAAATTACCTAAATGAAATATGGCAGAGTTTTATATTCTGCCAAGACTTGTTCTATATAAAATATTTTATCATATTTAATTCTCATTCATGTAATTTTACTGAATATATGTTGTTTTCCATTCCCATTTTCTCTAATCGGTTATCTAGTCTTATAAAAGGAGAGAGTTGAAGCTGACAACGACAAGCCCAATCTCACATTCAAAAGGCAATAAAGTGCTGTCTAAAAGATAAGAATGAATAAGAGTGTTTTCCTGAAATGAAAAAGTACATATAATATTCATGTGGCAAATAATGAAAATCAGTTTTAAAAGGTCATTTTGCTTCTCTAAACCAATGTTTCATACAGTAATAATACCATTGACCCATAATTATTTAGATATATGAGTTGTGTTCTCAAATTTCACTTAACCCTATTCCTGGAGCCTATTTGTGTTAATAAATATATTAATATAAAAGTATAGCAGTTAGGGATTCAGTGTGGGTTCTTAAAAATTCTAAAGATTGCTGCCCTTTAGGGTATTCTCTGTCCTTTTAAACTTACCTTTAATGGCATATTTTCCCTGCCTTTAAAAAAAAATTGCGAAACAATTGACATATAACTGACATTACGTCAGTTTCAGGTATAAGACACAATGATTCAATATGTGTATATATTGTGAAATGATCACTACAATATGGCTAGTTAACATCCATCACACATACTTACAAATTTTACTTTGCTTATGATGAGAACCTTTAAAATGTACTCTTAGCAACTTTCAAATATAGAATATAGTTTTGTTAACTATAGTTACCATGCTGTATATTACATCCCTATGACTTATTTTATAACTGGAAGTTTGTACCTTTTGACCACCTTCACCCATTTCACCCACTTCCTACCTCTGTCAACCACCAATCAATCTTTTCTCTGTAACTATGAGTTTGTTTTGTTTTTGTTTTAAGATTGCACATATAAATGAGATCATACAGTATTTGTCTTTCTCTGTCTGACTTATTCTACTTAGCATAACGCTCTCAATTCTCATACATGTTGTTTCAAATGGCAAGATTTCCTTCTTTTTAACGATTGAATAATATTCCATTGTGTATATAGATACCATATTTTCTTTATACATTCATCCATTGATGGACATTTAGTTTGCTCCCATGTCTTGACTGCTGTAAATAATGGTATAATGAACATGGGGTGCATATATCTTTTCAAATTAGTGATTTGGTTTTCTTTTGGATAAATACCTAGAAGTGGTATTTCTTTTATCAAATGATAGCTTTGTTTTTAATTTTTTGAGGAACCTCCATATTTTCCATAGTGACTGCATAAATTTATATTCCCATCAGCAGTGCACGAGGGTTACATTTTCTTCACATCCTTACCAACACTTGTTATTTTCCGTCTTTTTGGTAATAGCCATTCTGATAGGTGTGAAGTGATATCTCGTTGTGATTTTTTGATTTACATTCCCCTTATGATTAGTGATGCTCAATGCTTTTATCATGTACCTGTTGACCATTTGTATGTCTCTTTCGAAGAATGTCCATGCAGCTCCTGTGCCCATTTTTTAATCAGATTTTTTTTCTTTTGATTTATGTGAGTTCTTTATGTATTTTGGATACAAACCCCTTATCAGATATATGATTTGCAAATATTTCTCTTATTTGGCAGGTTGCCTTTTCATTTTGTTGGTCATGTCTTTTGCTGTACAGAGACTTTTTAGTTTAATGTAGTCCTACTTGTTTATGTTTGCTGTTGGTGCCTTTGCTTTTGGTGTCATATCCAAAAAAAAAATCATCTTTAGGACCTGTGTCAAGGAGCTTACTGCCTTATGTTTTCTTCTAGGAGTTGTAGTTTTAGGTCTTATGTTCAAGTCTTTATCCATTTTGAGTTGATTTTTGTGTACGGTATAAGATACTGCTCCAGTTTCATTCTTTTGTGTGTAGCTATCCTGTTTTTTCAAAACCATTTATTTAAGAGACTTCCCTGTCCCTATTGCATATTCTTGGCTGCTTTGTCTTAAATTAATAGACCATATATGCACGGGTTTATTTCTGAGCTCTCTATTCTGTTCCACTGATCAATGTGTCTGTTTTGATGCCAAAATCATACTGTGTTGATTACTGTAGCTTTGTAACATAATTTGAAATCAAGAAGCATGATGCTTTCAACTTTGTTCTTAAGATTTCTTTGGCTATTCACGGTCTTTTGTGGTTTCATATGAATTTTAGAATTGTTTGTTCTATTTCTGTGAAAGCAATTGGAATTTTGATAAGGATTGCATTGAATCTGTAGATTGCTTTGGATAGTATGGGAATTTTAACAATGTTAGTTCTTCCAATCCCTGAGCATGAAATATCATTCCATTTATTTGTGTCTTTCATCAATGTCTTAAAGTTTTAAGTGTACAGGTCTTTTATCTCTTTGGTGAAAGACAGAGCATTACTTTCTTTCATACACCTAGTACATTCAGTAGTACACCTAAGAAAAAAGATGACTTAAGCATCAACACAAATTTCATGTTTTGATTGAAACTCTGATAGCATTATTATTCAGAGATTGTCATT
Source organism: Aethalodelphis obliquidens (assembly GCF_003676395.1). Lineage (NCBI taxonomy): Eukaryota > Metazoa > Chordata > Mammalia > Artiodactyla > Delphinidae > Aethalodelphis > Aethalodelphis obliquidens. The sequence goes on along the minus strand of NW_020837959.1, from coordinate 17,097,649 downwards.
AGCACTTCAAGACTAGTGCACATATAGAAATATAATTTTGTTATTTGAAACGTAAGATAGAGGGTTTGCGAATTGATATATTGCAAAAATATTTAATTTGACATTTACTTGGTGTACTTTCAGCATTATTGTTTCTAGATTTATTCTACTTCAAAGCATAGTTTGAGCGTCTCTGTATTGAATCATCATTTTACACCCATTTCAGGCAGAACAGCTATATTAATAATCCGTTCGATTTGTTGCCATATGTTAAAGTTTATACCAGTAATGCACACAAAGAAACAACCAAATACAAAATGGAAGAAAGGAAAACCACATTAATCAAAACTCCTAAGCAGAGAGTTGGTAACATTAAGTTCTCTGCTTCTAAAGCAACAGAGGATGATGATTTCATAGCTATGAGTCTTAACCTATTCTATATCCTGTGATTGTTATAAACAGTTTTGCTCATATCACACACAAACCCTCTTTAATTTTAATCACCCTGAGGCATTCATTAAGAGTAATGTTCCAGAAGGCTATTGGATCATTTACATGGTAGAAACTCTGTTGCCACAAAATTTCTATAAAAAAATGGCGTTCTAATGGATATGCTTATCACTGTCTTCAACAGCTAAAGCATTTGGTTATTTTACCTCTTGTCTGTTGAAACTCTTGTCACTTTTTACCTTTCTCATAATAGAAGTGACATAATCTGAGGCTGATAAGTGATACTTTGTACTCACTATATTACAAAGTTAGTGATAATGGCATTTTGAAAGTTATTTTTTCATTTTTTGCTTCCACCTTAAGACCCCTGAACTCTAGATTTATATCTTTATGTAATTGGGTAAATACAGTGATTTGACATGAAGAAATGAGAGGGGGTTTTAAAACATGTTTTTCCGTTTCCTTCTTAACTTGTAAGGTAATTTTATGAAAAACACAGTTTTCTAGGGTCTTTCTGACCTGGAATGAAATATGAAAATAGCAAATGTCAGATTTTCCTTAGTGCTGGAAATGAGGGCAGTGTGTGTGAAAGGAGTTCCAAGATGGTTTTTAGGAGTCGATAGATCAGTTATACTTGTGGGAATGGTCAGCAGTAAAGCATTCAGTTACTAAAGTAAAGACCTTTTATTATCACCAATAAGCTGAAAGCTCTACTCCTAGCCTCAGAAACAAAACTTGTAAAAATTAAACAGAATCCTGAAAGTTAAAATTTGGAAGTGTCCTTTTAATACTTTGCTCTGAATTATGAAATTTGTGAGAGTCATGAATTGAATGGATTATGAGTGAATTATAATTCAAATTACTTTAAAAGACTAGGTATTAATTTTATGGTCCTTTGAAAAGCTGGAGTGAGATTAATTAACTAAAGCCAGGCATACTCATTTCTGAATTAAGAACTCCCTTTGGTTTTCCAGGGAGAAGAGTAATTATTGGTTTTCTGTTAATACTTGCTCTGTGTGAGAAGAAAAACTGTGTTTAGGTTTGTAGTCAGGCAAGAACTTCCTGCATTGTCTTCTCTTAGCCCGCGCACCGTCTCCCTGATTTTGATTGATCTGTGTAAAATTTGGACTCATTCATAGACCAAACAAATTCATCAAGATAATATTTGCTAAACACTATTTGCAAAGTATCGGGAGATCCTGGGGTGATGGAATGATAAGCAAGATATAATCTCAGCCCTCATAGAGATTGCAGTAAGTAAAAATATAAGACAGTTGAATATTAGACGCTAATGTAATAACTGTCATATCATTATAGCATCTTCAGAGATGTTTCTCATGCAGTCATTGTTGCTGTATTCCCTTTAGTATCCAACATAGTATATTGAATGAAACGTTCACCTAGTAAGTGAAGCCTGAATGAATAGAACTCTGGATATCAGTACTACAAACTATTCCAGGAAAACTACTTTATGGGTCTTAAGCTATTCGCTCAATGAACCTCAGTAAAAATGAATTAAGAGCAGTGATAACACCAAATCTCAGAACTTCTCATCATAAAAATCCTTGCAGTTTAATGCATGATCACCTACCATCAACATTTCATTTCCTTATTTTTTGCCTGTGTTGTATTATATGTAGTAATTAGAATTGATTTTTATAGTATAATTTCACAAGATACCAAAATAAGTACTCTGCTAAAGGCCAGAAAAAGATTTATGGCATACTTTCAAATGTTAACTCTACAATTCTATTAAAGAAAATCAACAAATGTTTAATAAGTCTGTGTAGTATGATGCTCATTAGGCATTGTCCTGTCAGTGTTTTCAGGCAGGTCCTTCTTTAAGACTACTTTAGGAAATACATCTCCAGAAGACTTCTGCATCGCTCCAGAATCATTAAATCATTATTTCAAATTTAAGGGTGACTTTTTTCTTAGGTGACAGCAAGAATCTTAAGTTCTATCACTGTTTAAAATGTGAATATATTTATGTAATTATAAATGCGGGTCTGAAATAGAGAATTTAGCTGAGCACTACAAAATTAGATCGGTTAAAACACTTGGAAATCTATATAAAAAATGAATATGAAATAACTTAATGAAATGTGTAGGAATAACTAAGACCAATGCTTCATGGACATATGTTCCATGGACATATGGTTTGGGGAACCCCATTAAAACTGTTTTCTTCTAGTCCTTTATGACATACAATATCTGGTTTTCTTTAAGGTTCATTAATCTTAGCAAGAATTTATTTTCCATTAAAGGGTCAATAGATTTGTAGTTTCTGAATTGTAAAATACACAGGGAATCGTTACCTTAGAGTTATTGTCAGATTGGATAAGGACACCTATTATGTCAACAACATTGATGATTTCTTAAGATGGGATGGAAACTCCACCTACTTAATTTTCTCTAAAACCTGGAAATTAGTGGTTTGCTTTAAAAATTTGAAGACACAAAATGAAGAAGAAAAAATTGGCCTGTGAATCATCTTTATCTAACATGTTAAATGGAACATAAGATAGAAAATTGACTTAGTCACTTCCTAATACGTGTAAAAAGCATTATCCACTTACTACTGAAATGTTTAGAAGTTGTGTTTTACTCTTTTAGAAGGCAATTACTGTCCATAGTGCATTGAGTATAAGTATATGTATTATCAGCGTTTTCCCTAAAAAGTTTAATTTTTCACAGTATATTCATTATGTGATTAGATCATAATATTTTTTTTTGGAAATTCATATTGCTTATTCACCAAAATTTATATTTCAGAACTCATTTTTTCATAAAGATTTTCTTGTTGATTTTCAGCACCCAAAGCTATTTGACATTTTATTTCGTTGTCTTTTGGGTTTTGCTTCACTAATTATGAACTGTGAATGTGGTAGGTAGAATTTTGGTCCTCATAGCCTTCATCCTTTGGTGTTATGCCTATGTATGGTACATTATACGACAATGTGGTTTTGCAGATGGAATTAAGGTTATTTCCATCTTAAAATTATTGTTCTGGATAATCCAGTGGGCCTAATATAATTACATGGGCCCATAAAAGTAGAAGAAAGGAGGAGTACAGGTCAGAGAGATGCAATGGAAGGAGAGGCAGGAGAGTTTCAAAGCATAAGACAGACTCAACCTGCTGTTGCTTGCTTTGAACGTGGAGGAGGGACCATGGGCCAAGGAATATGAACGGTTGCTGTAAGCTATGAATGGCCCTGAGGTGACAGCCAGCAAGGAAATGACCACCTCATTCCTACAACCACAAGGATCTGAATGTTGCCAACAACTTAAATAAGCAAGAAAGGAATTCTCCTCTAGAGCCTCCAGATAGGAACCAGCTGACACCATGATATAGCCTTGTGAGAGTCTGAGTGGTATCTAGCTGATTTTCCTGGACTTCTGACCCTCAAACTGTGAGAAGATAATTTTTTTTTTTTTTTTGAGGTACGTGGGCCTTTTACTGTTGTGGAGCACAGGCTCCGGACGTGCAGGCTCAGCGGCCATGGCTCACGGGCCCAGCCGCTCTGTGGCATGTGGGATCTTCCCGGACCGGGGCACGAACCCGTGTCCCCTGCATCGGCAGGCGGACTCTCAACCACTGTGCCACCAGGGAAGACCGATAAATAATTTTTTTAAAGCTACTAAATTTTTAATAATGTTTTACAGCAGCAATAGATCAGAATTACACTGAATCTTCAATATTTTGAGACACTAGCTTGCAAACTTATAGCTGAAACTGTCCCTGTTGAAAGTGTATATTCTATAATTTTCAAAATGTGAACCACTGGGATGTTCCATGAATATCAAAGAAAAAGTAAATAAAAACAACCCTTACCTTCCAAAAAATGTATTAATTCTAACCCAGCTTTTCAAATGATCTTCCTATAATATCAATAATTTCCTCCCAAATTAAATATAATTCTTTCAAGTGAAACTGCTGTTAAATTATGGCATACTTAAACAAAACAAAAACAGAAAATATTGTTTTTGTTGGCTTACAATGCCCCTTACTGAAGGTATTTCAGATGAGAATTAATCCACTAATGCCAGTTATGCAGCATTGTCCTTGACCTTGTTATTTTTCTATCCAAAAAGTAGGTAATTTTTCTGTAATGAGGACAATTGTAAGACAAAGACTCTAAAAAGAAAAATACTGTTTGAGTACTGTGATCTGAAGTAATGATTTTTCTTGACTAAATCGCACATTAAAAAGATGACTTTATTTTTGGAAAGAGCTATGTGAACTAGGTGAACTCAATGGACTTGTTCAGGACTTTGTGCCTGCATCATGTTATACAGCAAGGAAATAACTACATCATTATGGTACATTAACTACTCCTTTTTTTGGTAATCTGTAGTTTGTCTCTGATATTAATTTTAACTCTGAAATATTTTGGAAGTAGAATATTTACACTGTTTTATTTTTACAGTGTAAACAGTAAAGACACTAGGGCAGTTGTTTAAGTATATTCTCTTGTTCCTATTTGTAAAGTCAGTAGGTTTAGTGTGAATAATCCCTTAATATAATTTTCTGCATGCTTCACAAAACATAGGTGACAATGCCATCAGCTAGGTTAACACATGAGTATCTGGAAAACATGTTCGTTTTAATGTGTTAAAGTAAGCACATATATATTTAAAGTGAAAAATAATAAAATGTTTTAAAGTAAAAATAGAAAAATGCATAGTATACCTTGTTACTACGCTAATGTACACTGCTTTTAATAGTGTGTCAGAAATTCTTATGTAATTGACATCAGTCCTTCTCCATGTGTCACATATCATGTTCTCCTTGTAGAAAGAAATACTGACCACTGAACCACTGAAACCACTAACTCTTGCAAACATTTATCAGCTGTATCTGTTCTCACTTCCTACAATCACATGAGAAGCCCAGGGAAACCTCTTGGGTCTGAAAGTCCAAGCTTCATAGGAAGTTTGATCTCTGTATTTTGATTTCCAGCAGATGCTTCATTTATGTCCTGTGATTGTAAGTCTCTTTCTAACTTAAACAGGCATTTATATTTCTGCGAAGATTCTTTTAAATCGCAGTACGAAGGTTATGGAGGTGAAATTCTATACATTACAAAGTCCGTTCTAATAAAAATTGCCAATATTGAAAAATAGTAATCAGCTCTAGCTAGTTTCTTTTTACTCTTTCCAAAAGGGACAAATCCCACCACAACTAACCAAGGTCACAATAATGTTCCTTCACCTGATTAACAGTGAAGGAAGGAGAATGGGTAGTCTCATAGAACTGATAAATAATTCATAGTAACATGATTGGTATAATGTTGCTGAATGTAGTTACTAAAATGCCATTCATATTCTCTTGGAATTATTCAATTCCATTAATATTATAGCACATTGCTTTGACCTTGGCTTGCAATTTTCCTACAAAAGAATAGAAACCTGTGCTCAGATGTGAATTTATTAACCCTCTCAATAACTATGGAATCAAACTTGGAAAATTTTCTTTTAACAAAAAGAAACCATGGTATAGATTCAGACCTCAGTTAAAATCACACTGCTATAAAGCTAGTAGCTGGTTTCAGAAATAAAATAATTCTTTCCTCAAAAAAGTTCTGATTCCTTGTCAGGTGGATAAACCATACCTTAGATTGAGTAAGATTTAATAAAATGACACTTCTTACCATTGGTAGGCAGGTAAAGTAGCTGGGGACAGAGGACAGAGGCTCTGATTTGTAGTATTTGATGATTTCTGTGGCGTAAATATTTCCATGATGATTAATCTTACACTCTTGACATGATGGCAGTGAACTCCTAGTTAATAAGAGATGTGCACATTTGACTCTTATGAGCAGAGCCAGTAAAAGCCTCCTCCCAGACTAAAAATAAAATAAAATAAAATGGCTGGTTGATATTCTTGATATAATTACGAGAGTTTCTGCACAATGAAATTCTCCAGACCAACTTTTCTCAGACTTTCATATGCAAAACCAAATCACCCAAGCAGATTCTTATTTAAAATACAGATTCTTATTCAGCAGGTGTGGAATGAGGCCTAAGATACTTTGAACAAGTCCCCAGATGATGTCAAAATTTCTGGCTCCATAGACAATAATTGCAGTAGTACGAGTATACAGTACTGGTTCCAAAACTTTAGCATGCATCAGAATCACCATGTGACAGTGTTAAAACACACTTCTTGCCCCTCAGAGCTTCTGATTCAGTATATGGGGGTGAGGGTAAGAATTTTCATTTCTGACGAGCCCCCAGATGATACTGGTGATGCTGGTACAGGGACCACATGTTGAGAATCACTAATCCACAATCACTGAGAGGTCTCAGAACTCTGAACAACTTTTGTCTTTTAAGTATCTAGAAAGAGGACAATTACAGTTTCAAATTAATCAGTTGGTTCTTTTTTTCATCCCATTATACCATTGCCCACATGACATGACTATCCATAGAGTTTATAGCCTTATCTATGTTCTGTTGGGGAATTACAGTGGAATTTAAATATTTTTTGCCTTTGGGAATTTGTAATTTATAATTGGATACTAGCCAGAAACAATATGACAGAAAAATAAAAGATGTATCAGAATATTCATCAACACTGAAGTATGATCATGTGAGAGTTAAGTACAAGGAGATGAGGGAAATAATTAAGAAAAGTGACAATTTATGTTGGAGGTATGGTTCAAATCAGCCAGGCATATCTAACAACATTATGTAGGAAATATGGCTCATAACTCTGAGTCCCAGAAAGAAGATGCAAAATTTGATGGAGAAATTTTCAGTGAGGATTGCAGCTTAGAATGGAGAAGCCACTATTAGCAGTTTAAAGGTTTCATAAGATATCTTCACATTAAGGTTTATAAAGACCAACAGCAGGCATATTGTTTCAGAAGGAAAAGATGGAAATTGTGAGACCTTGGTATTCTAGTCTGATATAATGGTGAGAGCTATCAAAATTGTTAATTACATATCTATTAGGTTTTCTTCTTGGTAAAATGGAGACTTACTAATGTGGAAATGAATAAAACCACCCAAATGAAAATCAACAAGCTACTCATTCGTAGCTAGGAAATCAGTCACCATCAGAGACTCAAAGGCAGGTAGGGGAATGAGAAATTTTACAGCATAAAAAAGAGAAAAGCTTCAGCTATGATCTGGTTGCAGATCGTTGGCATGGGGAAGCTGGAGGTGGGGAAACTAAAATTAGGGCATGTGATTGGTTTGGGGAACATATTTGATTTTCTTTGGTTGGTCCGGAATTGGAAGTGGAGGCAACAATAGGGGCGCTAGAAGTGATTGGCCAATTCATTATTATTCTGGGCTGATAGCTGCTGAGATTGTGGGTCAGAGTTATAATGTCATATTATCTGTTTATATACTTAGCCTCTTAGTATACTCTATTGGTCATTCTCTCACTGGCAAGAGGTTGACCAATCTAGAGACTGAGATCTTAACTGCTCAGGGATTGTTCAGTTGTCTGCATAGTCAACTATAACACAAGATATTCTTGACCTTTTTGTGGTAATTTTTTTATTCAAGTATAATTGGCTTACAATATTAGTTTCAGATGTACAGTATAGTGATTTAATGTTTTATACATCACAAGATGCTCACCACAATAAGTCTAGTTACCATCTGTCTCTATAAAAAGTTATGACAATATTATTGATTATATTCCCTATACTGTATATTACATCCTTGTGACTTACTTTTTGCATCATGGCAATTATTGATGAAAGAGAAGCTGCACAAAAGCATTTAGACTCTAGATAGAATGCAATGGAAAAGCATGATGACCACTATGACAAAAATAATAATGACTAGTCCCTATAAGATGCTTTGGAACCCAAAGCATTCAGACCAAGAGAACAAATAACAGACTACGAGGACCAGTCCTAGAGACATTTTTCGCTTTTTACTTAGGCCAGTGTAATGCCTGTTCTACTTGACCTGTTTCATTGATCCAAGTACAGCAAGGAGAACTAACTGTAGCATAGATGTCACCATGGTGAGCCCAAAAAACCCACAAGAAAACAAACCTAGAGCAATGTAATTGTGTATCATTACTTGTGCCAAGGAGTTGGAACTGATCTGTATTCTATCCAGGGCAGAGGGAGTATCATTAATAACTGTCGGAGTTAGTGATTAAATTTTTTTGAAACAACTTTACTGAGGTATAATTTACATACCACAATATTCCCCAGCCTTAAGTGTGACAGTTTGACAACTTAGTAACCATAAACACAATCCACAAGTCAATTTTATGTGTTTATTTCTCAGCTTTATTGAGCTGTAATTGAAAAAAAAAGATATTTAAGGTGTACAACATGATGATTTGATATATGTATACATTGTGAAAGGATTCCCTCTATTCATATAATTAACACAATCCACCACCTCGTATGCTTATCCTTTTTTTTTTTTTTTTTTTTTTTTGTGGTACGCGAGATTCTCACTGTTGTGGCCTCTCCCGTTGCGGAGTACAGGCTCTGGACGCACAGGCTCAGCGGCCATGGCTCACGGGCCTAGCTGCTCCGCAGCATGTGGGATCTTCCCGGACCGGGGCACGAACCCGTGTCCCCTGCATCGGCAGGCGGACTCTCAACCACTGCGCCACCAGGGAAGCCCGCTTATCCTTTTTTTGTGTGACAACATTTAAGTACTACTCTTAGCCAATTTCAACTATACAATATAGTACTATCAACTGTAATCACCATTATGTTAAACATTAGATCCTCAGACCTTATTCATCTTATAACTGAAAGTCTGTACCCTTTTACCAACCTCTATTTCCTCCATCACCCAGACCCTAGAAACCACTTTTCTACTTTGTTTGTAAGAGTTCAACTTTTTTTTTTTTTTAAGATTTTATGTATAAGGGATAAATGTTGTCAACAAATGGCAGGATTTCCTTCTTTTTAAAGGCTGAATAATAATCCACTGTGTATGTGTCTGTGTGTTTAAAAAAATATTTCTGTTACATATAACAATATTTCAGGAAATTCAGGAAGCTTATATTTTGTCTTTGTTAATATTTAGTTATTTCTCATTTGAGGACTTTCTCCTGTATCCATTATGTTTTAGTTTCTTGGTCCTTTACTTTGTAGTCCTTCCAGTTCCTTTTGAGGTTACGAAAAATGTTTAAATGCCCAATTAAAAGTGCTATATATTAGTGTAGTACTTTTTTTGTATAAAAGTATCCTCTCCCCAGTGGTGTAGGGTTTATAATGAATTAGATTTTCTGCCAGTAATTGGTATACAAGTTATGTTTTTTTATTGTGCCCCTGAGTTAGCATGGTTTATAAGAATTTCTTTGTTTAAAGGGAATTAATCTTTTTATGATGAAAAATGACCACTATGACATCAGTAATAACACTGACTAGTCCCTTTTGTTTATCCATCCATCCATTGACAGACACTTATGTTGTTTCCTTACCTTGGCTATTGTGAATAATGCTGCAGTGAACACAGGAGTACACATATTTCTTCAAGATAATGGTTTTCTTTCCTTTGGGTATATAACCGGAAGTGGGATTGCTGAATCATAAGGTAGTTGTATTTTTAATTTCTTGAGAAACCTCCACACTGTTTTCCATAGTGGCTGTACCCATTTACATTCCAACCAACAGTGTACAAGGGTTCCCTTTTATCCACATTCTTACCAGCATTTGTTTTCTTCTGTCTTTTTGATAAACGGCCATCTTAACAGGTATGAAGTGATATCATATTGTAGTTTTATTTGCATTTCCCTCACGATTAGTGATTTTGAGCACTTTTTCATGTACCTATTGGCCATTGGTATGTCTTCTGTGGAAAAATGTCTGTAAAGATCCTTTGCCATTTTATAATTGCATTATTTCATTTTTTGCTGTTGAGTTGTATTAGTTTCTTATATGTTTTGGATACCTTATCAGATAATTAGTTTGCGAACATTTTATTTATTCCATCGTTTGCCTTCTTATTTTGTGGATGGTTTCCTTTGCTATTCAGAGGCTTTTTATTTTGATGTAATCCCATTCGGGTTTTTTTTTGCTTTTGTTGTTTTTGCTTTTGTAGTCAAATTAAAAAAATAATAAAGTTGCCAGGACTAATGTCAAAGAGCTTACCCCCTATGTTTTTTTCTAAGGGTTTTATAGATTCAGGTCCTATGTTGAGGTCTTCAATCCATTTTGAGTTGATGTTTGTGTATGGTGTTAAGAAGAGGTCCAGTTTTATTCTTTGCATGTGGCTATCCAGTTTTCTCAACACAATTATTGAAGAGCCTGTGCTTTCCCCATTGTATATACTTGGCTCCTTTGTCTTAAATTAATTGACCATATATACATAAGTATATTTCTGGGCTCTCTATTCTATTCCACTCATTCATGCATCTTTTTCTATGCCAATACCATACTGTTTTGAATAGCTTTGTAATATAGTTTGATATCAGGAAGTGTGATGTCTCCAGCTTGGTTCTTATCAAGACTGCTTTGGCTATTCCAGGTATTCTGTGGTTTCATAAAATTTTAGGATGGGTTTTCTATTTCTTAGAAAGTTTCCATTGGAAATTTATGGGGATTGCATTGTCTCTATAGATTTCTTCAGGTAGTATGGACATTTTAGCAATATTCTTCCACATGGGCCATTTTTTCATTTATTTGTGTCATCAGTTTTTTGTTTTGTTTTTTATCAATGCTTTAGTGTTTTTAGTGTAAAACAAATCTTTTACTTCCATGGTTAAGTTTATTCCTAAGTATTTATTCCTTTTCATGTATTGTAAATGGGATTTTCTTAATTTCTCTTTCTGATAGTTTGGTGTATAGAAATGCAACTGATTTTTGTATATTTATTTTGTATCAATAAACTTTGTTAAAATTATTCTAACAATTTTTTTGTTGGAATCTTTAGGGTTTTCTATATACAATATCATATCATCTGCAAAGAGACAATTTTACTTCTTTCTTTCTGATTTAGATGCCATTTATTTCTATTTCCTGCCTAACTTCTTTGGCTGTGACTTCTGGTATTGTGTTGAATAGAAATTGTGAGATTGGAATCCTTGTCTTGTTCCTTATCTTTGAGGGAAAACTTTTAACTTTTCACTGTTTAGAATGATGTTAGCTCTGTGGGTTTGTCTCATATATTGTCTTATTATGTTGAAGTATGTTCCCTCTACACCCAGTGTGTTGAGAGTTTTCATCATGAAAGGATGTTAAATTTTGTCAAATGTTTTCCCGCATCCATTGAAATGATTATATGATTTTTATTCTTCATTTTGTTAATGTGATTTTTAATTTATTGTCTTGTAAAAGTTGAACCATCCTTTCTTCAGTGGAGTAAATTCCACTTGATATGGCATATGATCTTCCCAATATATTATTAAGTTTGCTGACACATTGTTAAAGATTCTCCCACTTACAGGAATATTGGTCTATAATTTTCTTTTCCTGTAGTGTCCGTATCTAGTTCTGGTATCACAGTAATGCTGGCCTCATAAAATGAAGTTGGAAGTTGTCGCTCCTCTTCTACTTTTTGGAAGAGTTTACGAAAGATTAGTATGTATTCTTCTCTAAAAGTTTGGTAGAATTCACCAGTGAAGCATCTGGTCCTAGATTTTTCTGTTGGAAGTTTTTTGACTACTCATTCAAATCCTTATTAATAATTGGTCTATTCGGATCTATGTCTTCATGATTCAGTCTTATTAGATTGTATGTTTCTAGAAATTTATCCATTTTTCTAGATTGTCCAATTTCGTGGGATAAAATTGTTCATAGTTGTCTCAGGATGCTTTGTATTTGTGTGGTATTAGTTTCTATGTATCCTCCTCACTTAAAATTTTGACTCCTATTTTTTTTCTTGGTAAGTCTAGCTACAAGTTGTCTATTTTGTTTATACTTCCAAAAAATTGGCTCTTTCATTAATGACCTTCTTTGTCTTTTATTGCAGTCTTTAGCTTAAAGTCTATTTTGTTTGATACAAGTTTGGCTACCCCTACTTTTTTTTTTTACTTTCCGTTTTCCTGTAATACCATTTTCCACCCCTTTATTTTCATTCTTTGTGTCTTTAAAATTTAAGTGAATCTCTTGCAGGCAGCACAAAGTTGGTTCTTGTTTCGTTTTGTTTTTTTAACATCTTTATTGGAGAATAAATGCTTTACAATGGTGTGTTAGTTTCTGCTTTATAACAAAGTGAATCAGTTATACATACACATATATCCCCATATGTCTGCCCTCTTGTGTTTCCCTCCCTCCCACCCTCCCTATCCCACCCCTCTAGGTGGTCACAAAGCACAGAGCAGATCTCCCTGTGCTATGCGGCTGCTTTCCCACTAGCTAGCTATTTTACATTTGGTAGTGTATATATGTCCATGCACTCTCTCACTTTGTCCAAGCTTCCCTTCCCCATCCCTGTGTCCTCAAGTCCATTCTCTAGTAGGTCTGTGTCTTTATTCCCATCTTGCCCCTAGGTTCTTCATGACCTTTTTTTTTTTTTTGATTCCATATGTATGTGTTAGCATACAGTATTTGTTTTTCTCTTTCTGACTTACTTCACTCTGTATGACAGACTCTAGGTCCATCCACCTCGCTACAAAAAACCTCAATTTCGTTTCCTTTTATGGCTGAGTAATATTCCATTGTATATATGTGCCACATCTTCTTTATCCATTCATCTGTCAATGGATACTTAGGTTGCTTCCATGTCCTGGCTATTGTAAATAGAGCTGCAATGAACATTGTGGTACATGACTTGTGTTGAATTACGGTTTTCTCAGGGTATATGCCCAGTAGTGGGATTGCTGTGTTGTATGGTAGTTAACCTCCATACTGTTCTCCATAGGGGCTGTACCAATTTACATTCCCACCAACAGTGCAAGAGGGGGTTCCATTTTCTCCACACCCTCTCTGGCATTTATTGTTTATAGATTCTTTGATGATGCCCATTCTGACTGGTGTGAGATGATATCTCATTGTAGTTTTGATTTGCATATATCTAATGATTAGTGATGTTGAGCATATTTTCATGTGCTTTTTGGCAATCTATATATCTTCTTCGGAGAAATGTCTATTTTGGTCATTCCATTTTTGGATTGGGTTGTTTGTTTTTTGGATATTGAGTGGCTTGTAAATTTTGGAGATTAATCCTTTGTCAGTTGCTTCATTTGCAATTATTTTCTCCCATTCTAAGGGTTTTCTTTTCATCTTGTTTATGGTTTCCTTTGCTGTGCAAAAGCTTTTAAGTTTCATTAGGTCCCATTTGTTTATTTTTGTTTCCATTTCCATTTCTTTAGGAGGTGGGTCAAAAAGGATCTCGCTGCGATTTATGTCATAGAGTGTTCTGCCTATGTTTTCTTCTAAGAGTTTGATAGTGTCTGGCCTTACATTTAGGCCTTTAATCCATTATGAGTTTATTTTTGTGTATGGTGTTAGGGAGTGTTCTAATTTCATTCTTTTACATGTAGCTGTCCAGTTTTCCCAGCACCACTTACTGAAGAGGCTGTCTTTTCTCCATTGTATATTCTTGTCTCCTATATCAAAGATAAGGTGACCATATGTTCATGGGTTTATCTCTGGGCTTTCTATCCTGTCCCATTGATCTATATTTCTGTTTTTGTGCCAGTACCATACTGCCTTGATTACTGTAGCTTTATAGTATAGTCTGAAGTCAGGGAGCCTGATTCTTCCAGCTCTGTTTTTCTTTCTCAAGATTGCTTTGGCTATTCGGGGTCTTTGTGTTTTCATACAAATTGTGAAATTTTTTGTTCTAGTTCTGTGAAAAATGCTATTGGTAACTTGTTAGGGATTGCATTGAATCTGTAGATTGCTTTGAGTAGTATAGTGATTTTCACAATGTTGATTCTTCCAGTCCAAGAACATAGTATATCTCTCTATTCATTTGTATAATCTTTAATTTCTTTCATCAGTATCTTATAATTTTCTGCATACAGGTCTTTTGTTTCCTCAGGTAGGTTTATTCCAAGGTATTTTATTCTTTTTGTTGCAGTGGTAAATGGGAGTGTTTTCTTGATTTCACTTTCAGATTTTTCATCATTAATGTATAGAAGTGCCAGAGATTTCTGTGCATTACTTTTGTATCCTGCTACTTTAACAAATTCATTAATTAGCTCTACTAGTTTTCTGGTGGCAATTAAGATTCTCTATGTATAGTATCATGTCATCTGCAAAGAGTGACAGTTTTACTTCTTCTTTTCCAATTTGGATTCCTTTTATTTCTTTTTCTTCTCTGATTGCTGTGGCTAAGACTTCCAAAACTATGTTTAATAATAGTGATGAGAGTGGGCAACCTTGTGTTCTTCCTGATCTTAGTGGAAATGGTTTCAGTTTTTCACCATTGAGGATGATGTTGGCTGTGGGTTTGTCATATATGGCCTTTATTATGTTGAGGTAAGTTCCCTCTATGCCTACTTTCTGGAGGGTTTTTATCATAAATGGGTGTTGAATTTTGTTGAAAGCTTTGTCTGCATCTATTGAGATGCTCATGTGGTTTTTCTCCTTCAATTTGTTAATATGGCTTATCACATTGATTGATTTGCGTATATTGAAGAATCCTTATATTCCTGAGATAAACCCCACTTGATCATGGTGTATGATCCTTTTAATGTGCTGATGGATTCTGTTTGCTAGTATTTTGTTGAGGATTTTTGCATCTATGTTCATCAGTGATATTGGCCTGTAGTTTTCTTTCATTGTGACATCTTTGTCTGGTTTTGGTATCAGGGTAATGCTGGCATCTTAGAATGAGTTTGGGAGTGTTCCTCCCTCTGCTATATTTTGGAAGAGTTTGAGAAGGATAGGTGTTAGCTCTTCTCTAAATGTTTGATAGAGTTTGCCTGTGAAACCATCTGGTTCTGGGCTTTTGTTTGTTGGAAGATTTTTAATCACAGTTTCAATTTCAGTGCTTGTGATTGGTCTGTTCATATTGTCTATTTCTTGCTGTTTCAGTGTTGGAAGGTTGTGCTTTTCTAAGAATTTGTCCGTTTCTTCCAGGTTGTCCATTGTATTGGCATATAGTTGCTTGTAGTAATCTCTCATGATCCTTTGTATTTCTGCAGTGTCAGTTGTTACTTCTCCTCTTTCATTTCTAATTCTGTTGTTCTGAGTCTTCCTTTTTTTTGTGATGAGTCTGGCTCATGGTTAATCAATTTTGTTTATCTTCTCAAAGAACCAACTTTTTTTATTGATCTTTGCTACTGTTTCCTTCATTTCTTTTTCATTTATTTCTGATTTGATCTTTATGATTTCTTTCCTTCTGCTAACTTGGGTTTTTTTTGTTCTTTCTCTAATTGCTTTAGGTGTAAGTTTAGGTTGTTTATTTGAGATGTTTCTTGTTTCTTAAGGTGGGACTGTTTTGCTGTAAGCTTCCCTCTTAGAACTGCTTTTGCTGCATACCATCGGTTTGGGTCATCGTGTTTTCATTGTCATTTGTTTCTAGGTATTTTTTGATTTCCTCTTTGATTTCTTCAGTGATCTCTTGGTTATTAAGTAGTGTATTGTTTTGCCTCCATGTGTTTGTATCTTTTACAGAGTTTTCCTGTAATTGATATCTACTCTTATAGCATTGTGGTCAGAAAAGATACTTGATATGATTTCAATTGTCTTAAATTTACCAAGTCTTGATTTGTGACCCAAGACATGATCTGTCCTGGAGAACGTTCCATGAGCACTTGAGAAGAAAGTGTATCCTGTTGTTTTTGAAAGGAATGTCCCATAAATGTCAGTTAAGTCCATCTTGTTTAATGTGTCATTTAAAGCTTGTGTTTATTTCTTTATTTTCATTGTGGATGATCTGTCCATTTGTGAAAGTGGGGTGTTAAAGTCCCCTACTATGATGGTGTTACTGTCGATTTCCCCTTTTATGGCTGTTAGGAGTACCTCAGTACATAAGGCAAATACTATGTTGGGTGCATAAATATTTACAATTGTTATAGCTTCTTCTTGGATGGATCCCTTAATCATTATGTGCTGTCCTTCTTTGTCTCTTGTAATAGACTTTGTTTTAAAGTCTATTTTGTCTGATATGAGAATTGCTACTCCAGGTTTCTTTTGATTTCCATTTGCATGGAATATCTTTTTCCATCCCCTCACTTTCAGTCTGTATGTGTCCTAGGTCTAAAGTGAGTCTGTTGTAGACAGCATATGTATGGGTCTTGTTTTTGTATCCATTCAGCCAGTCTGTGTCTTTTGTTTGGAGCATTTAATCCATTTACATTTAAGGTAATTATCTAAACACGTTAAATATGTATGTTCCTGTTACCATTTTCTTAATTGTTTTGGGTTTGTTATTGTAGGTTTTTGCCTTCTCTTGTTTCCTACCTAGAGAATTTCCAGCATTTGTTGTAAAGCTGGTTTGGTGGTGCTGAGTTCTCTTAGCTTTTGCTTGTCTGTAAAGGTTTTAATTTCTCTGTCAAATCTGAATGAGATCCTCGCTGGGTAGAGTAATCTTGGTTGTAGGTTCTTCCCTTTCATCACTTTAAATATGTCCTGCCACTCCCTTCTGGCTTGCAGAGTTTCTGCTGAAAGATCAGCTGTTAACCTTATGGGGATATGCTTGTATGTTATTTGTTGCTTTTCCCTTGCTGCTTTTAATATATTTTCTTTGTATTTAATTTTTGATAGTTTGATTAGTATGTGTCATGGTGTGTTTCTCCTTGGATTTATCCTGTATGGGACTCTCTGTGCTTCCTGGACTTGATTAACTATTTCCTTTCCCATATTAAGGAAGTTTTCAACTATAATCTCTTCAAATATTTTCTCAGTCGCTTTCTTTTTCTCTTCTTCTTCTGGGACCCCTGTAATTCGAATGTTGATGTGTTTAATGTTGTCCCAGAGGTCTCTGAGACTGTTTTCATTTTTTCCATTGTTTTTTCTTTATTCTCTGCAGTAGTTATTTCCACTGTTTTATCTTCCAGGTCATTTATCTGTTCTTCTGCCTCAGTTATTCTGCTCTTGATCCCATCTAGAGAATTTTTAATTTCAATTATTGTGTAATTGAAAATCACTGTTTGCTCTTTAGTTCTTCTAGGTCCTTGTTAAATGTTTCTTTTATTTTCTCCTTTCTATTTCCAAGATTTTGGATCATATTTACTATCATTTCTCTGAATTCTTTTTCAGGTAGACTGCCTATTTCCTCTTCATTTGTTAGGTCTGGTGGGTTTTTACTTTCCTCCTTCATATTCTGTGTGTTTCTCGGTCTTCTTATTTTGTGTTTGGGGTCTCCTTTTTCGGAAGCTGCAGGTTTGTAGTTCCCGTTGTTTTTGGCATCTGCCCCCAGTGGCTAAGCTTGGTTCAGTGGGTTGTGTAGGCTTCCTGGTGGAGGGGACTAGTGCCTGTGTTCTGGTGGATGAGGCTGGATCTTGTCTTTCTGGTAGGAAGGTCCAGGTCTAGTACTGTGTTTTTGCATGTTTGTCACCTTATTATGATTTTAGGCAGCCTCTCTGCTAATGGTTGGGGCTGTCTTGCTAGTTGTTTGGCATAGGACTGTAGCTTGCTGGTTATTGAGTGGAGCTGAGTCTTGGTGTTAATGGAGATGCCTGGGCGATTTTTGCCATTTGATATTATGTGGAGCTGGGAGGTCTCTGGTGGGTCAATGTCTTGTAGTTGGCTCTCCCACCTCAGAGGCACAGCCCTGATGCCTGGCTGGAGCACCAAGAGCCTGTTATCCACACTGCTCAGAATAAAAGGGAGAAAAAATGAAAGAAGATAAAATAAAATAAAATAAAGGTATTAAAATAACATATAAAACATAATAATTAAAAAACAATTAAGTAATAAAAAAAAGAAAGGAAGAAGGGAGCAACCAAACCAAAAAACAAATCCACCAATGATAACAAGCACTAAAACTATACTAAAAAAAAAAAAACAAAGACTGAACCCTAGGACAAATGGTAAAAGCAAAGCTATACAGACAAAATTACACAAGGAAGCACACACATACACACTCACCAAAAGAGAAAAAGGGAAAAATGTATATATATGGTTGCTCCCAAAGTCCACCTCCTCAGTTTGGGATGATTCATTGTCTATTCTTGTATTCCACAGATGCAGGGTACATCAAGTTGATTGTGGAGATTTAATCCTCTGCTCTTGAGGCTGCTGGGAGAAATTTCCTTTTCTCTTTGTTCACACAGCTCCTGGGGTTCAGCTTTGGATTTGGCCCTGCCTCTGCTTGTAGGGCATCGGAGGGTGTCTGTTCTCTGCTCAGACAGGACAGGCTTAAAGGAACCGCTGATTTGGGGGCTCTGGCTCACTCAGGCCAGGCGGAGGGAGGGGCACGGATGTGGGGCGAGCCTGCGGCGTTAGAGGCCGGCGTGACGTTGCACCAGCCTGAGGCGCGCCATGCGTTCTCCTGGGGAAGTTGTCCCTGGATCCCAGGACCCTGGCAGTGGTGGGCTGCACAGGCTCCCAAGAGGGGAGGTGTGGACAGTGACCTGTGCTCACACACAGGCTTCTTGGTGGCGGCAGCAGCAGCCTTAGCGTCTCATGCCCGTCTCTGGGGTCTGCGCTGATAAGCCGCGGCTCGCGCCCATATCTGGAGCTTCTTTAAGCAGCGCTCTTAATCCCCTCTCCTCGTGCACCAGGAAATAAAGAGGGAAGAAAAAGTCTCTTGCCTCTCTGGCAGCTCCAGACTTTTTCTTGGACTCCCTCCCGGCTAGCCGTGGCGCACTAACCCCTTCAGGCTGTGTTCACGCAGCCAACCCCAGTCCTCTCCCTGGGATCCGACCTCCGAAGCCCGAGCCTCAGCTCCCAGCCCCGCCCGCCCCAGCGGGTGAGCAGACAAGCCTCTCGGACTGGTGAGTACTGGTCGGCACTGACCCTCTGTGCGGGAATCTCTCCACTTTGCCCTCCGCACCCCTGTTGCTGTGCTCTTGTCTGCGGCTCCAAAGCTTCCCTCCTCTGTCATCCGCGGTCTCCGCCCGCGAAGGGGCTCCTAGTGTGTGGAAACCTTTGCTCCTTCACAGCTCCCTTCCACTAGTGCAGGTCCCGTCCCTATTCTTTTGTCTCTGTTTATTCTTTTTCCTTTTGCCTTAACCAGGTACATGGGGAGTGTTTTGCCTTTGGGAGGTTTGAGGTCTTCTGCCGGTGTTCAGTAGGTGTTCTGTAGGAGTTGTTCCACATGTAGATGTATTTCTGACGTATTTGTGGGGAGGAAGGTGATCTCTGTGTCTTACTCTTCCACCATCTTGAAGCTCCTCAGTGCTGCTCTCATTTTTTTTAAAATCCATTCAGCCACGCTGTGTTTTTTGATTGACGAAATTAAAATTTGCCAACGCATTTATAATTAAAGTAATTATTGATAGATATGGACTTCCTATTTCCTTTCTCCTGGTAAGGGCCAAAAATTGGCAGGATTTAGGTGTTGCAGAGGTGAAAAGTACCGTGAGAAGGATCAAGTAACCGAGTCTTTAAGACGTTTGGGGTGCCGTTATTTGTTGGTCCTAGTTGGAGTCGAGGGCCAAAAAGATAAGAGCTGGAAGACACTGAAAAACTCATGCATATTGTGAGCTGATTGCTCCAGAGGTTATGTTTTACCTCCCAGGCCAGTTGCTGCGGAAATTGTGGGTCAGAATTCATTTTTCATAGAATGTCTAGCTATTGTCCATTGGTATATTTAATCTTTCACTAAAGTTTTACAATAAAATTTAAAACATAACATTTAAAAAACAAAATTTACCTTCTGAAAATGAATTAGAATCCCTTTTTAAGAATCTATGACAAATGTAAATATATTATACCTCACAAACTACATTTGTTATACTTTCACCCCAAACTATGTAACTTAAGTGATGAAAATTATGTAGATTTAACAGTGTAAAATAAATTATAAGTTGTAAATGAAAATTTTGCAAATTTATATTTAAAAAGGAAATCAATACTAATTTTAATCCAAACTCATCAGTGCCTGACACATACGAAGTTCTTTGGTAGAGAGTTCCTACAAGACAGGTGTTCAAGTGGCTTTGTTAGAACACCAAGACCAAGTAGATACAAAATGTGTTCTACGAGAAGAGTTGAAAGAGCAAGATTTGGTTTTTTCTCAGTCATTTGGATCTAGGAAAGTTTTATTACTTCCCCTTCAGAGTGTGGTATCTTGCATCAGAAACACCTGAAGGGAGGGCTGTCAAAAATCCACATTTCTAAATCTCACAAGTGGGAGCATTTAATGAACCAAATTTTAAAGCCTTTAGAGACTCAAGCTTAAAATGCAGTGATTGACCCCAAAGATTTTGCAGGTTGCACAGGATTAGCAGGATTTTTAAAATTTTGTTTTATAATTACTAACATATCTATACATGTAAAAAAAAAAAAACCACACAGAAGTTAACAACTTAATACAACTAAAATGTCACAAAATATACTATGACTTAGAAGAGCTTAGGGAAAAAAATCTTAAAATAAGTCAGAATTAATTTTGAGTTATAATTTCCACAGTTTATTTCTTTATGAAAATAAAAATATCTAATAATTTAAATTTGCATTATCTTGAATAAACATTTGTATGTATATTACAAAGTATAATCCATTTTGAGGTAATATTTTTCAAGATTTCATGTTTTTTCTTTACCCTTGTTTGAAATAAAGTTTTATTTCCTTCAGTTTTGTCTTTATATTTCTTTAGTTTTATTCTTCCATGTGGTAACTGATGAAACTTGAATATTCTAAGTTATAAAGAAGCTTGGGATTACTGCATTTTAGAACACTTTTAGTAATAATTTTTGTCCTGTGTTCAAAGAATTGTCCCCGGTATTCCTTAAATATCATCTCTTGCTCTTAACTTATTTTGTGACAAAAGTTACTCAATTCCCCAAGTTGTTATTATTTGAAAGGAATTAAAACCCTTTTGGAAAGCTAATTAGAATCTCTTCAAAATGTTCTGTCCCTTCCCAAAAGACACATTGAACTAGTAAGAAAATAAACTGTGCACCTAGATTCTGAGTTGGAAAAGGAAGACATTAATAAGGAGTCTTCAGTAATTTAATGTCTCCCCTCCCATCCCCTGCCAGAATATTCTCTCACTGGTACAAGGAACTCTGGTGAAAATGGAAGATCATTTTATTCTGTGCTGTTGGTAATTACTGTATATCAAAAAACTGCAAACCATGGCCCACGGGTTAAATCCACACACCACCTGTTTTTTAAATAAAGTTGTATTGGCTCACAGCCACACCCTTTCCTTTGTGTATTACCTATGGCAGCTTTCAAGCTACGGCTTAAGAAGTGAATAGTGTGATAGAGACAACACAGCTCTTAAAACTGAAAATATTTACTACATGACTCTGCCTAGAAAAAATTGCCACAACTTTTTTCAGTAATGAAGTAACTTTTTTTGTTTTTTTTTTTTGCGGTACGCGGGCCTCTCACTGCTGTGGCCTCTCCCGTTGCGGAGCACAGGCTCCGGACATGCAGGCTCAGCGGCCACAGTTCACGGGCCCAGCCGCTCCGCGGCACGCGGGATCTTCCCAGACGGGGGCACAAACCCCCGTCCTCTGCATCGGCAGGTGGACTTCCAACCACCGCGCCACCAGGGAAGCCCTGAAGTAACTTTTTAACGCAGAAAAATGTCCTGAAATAAAATCAAGAAAGAACTGTTATGGGCTTCCCTGGTGGTTCAGTGGTTGAGAGTCCGCCTGCTGATGCAGGGGAGACGGGTTCGTGCCCCGACCCAGGAAGATCCCACATGCCGCGGAGCGGCTGGGAGAACTGTTCTGATTGTTCTAGATTTCTATTGTGATGGCTACACGGGCAAATTTCTTTTTATCCTTCCAACCTTAGTTTTTGAGTCAACTCTCCCATGAGGCCTTTCTAAATAGAATGAATTACTCCTCTGTGTTGCCTTCATATGTGGCTCATGCTTGCATGCTACAGTTCTCACTGTGAAGTTTAATTACATTTTGCCTGTGTTCCCCACTATACTGTGAACTCCTTGAGGACAAGGACAAGATTAGTATAGTGTTCAGTGAATGTTTATTAAATTGTATTTGCACTAGCGTAATAGTCTAAGGATTGCTGGCTAGGTTTGCTAGGCTTAGATTCACAGTATGCATGGGGAAAAATTGTTGGAAGACCAAGTGATATGGAATCAGAGGAACAAATTGTCTCTCTAATGTTGACTGAAATAAAAACAGGTGTGAGAGCTGTGAGTTTGTTGCGTTTGGGGAGTGACTGAGGACTGTGGCCCAGGATACAGCCTCTCAGATAGCTTTGAGGAACTGCTCCAAATAGGTAAGGGGGGGAGTTCAGCCTGTATGTGATTTTGGAGAAGGGGTACATGCCATCAAGCCCATGAATTGGTACAAGGATACTGCTTGTTACCAAGCACAGATATCCTAATGATGTTAGGGCTTTTCTAAGTATGGGAAGATGCTAGAAATTGGGTTCATAAAATTTTCTCCTGAAAATATCTATCTGAAAGCCTGTTCGGCCAGTTTTCCGACAGCACAGAGGGCCTCATTCCTAATCTCCACCCTGAACTCCTTTCAGAGTCTGTTAAAGGTCAGCAACTGCAGTGGCTAATTATTCAATCCTTGTAGAGCCAGATGGGTGCAACATTATTGGCATCCTAATATACGGAAATTGGAATGAGAAAAGTTGACCAATAGAAATGTATTCTGTTTAATCGTTCAACTTCCCTAGCTTTTAAATTCATTAACCAAGGAAGAGGGACAGGGAAAGGGAGAAGGGTCGAGGGAGGGAGAGGGAAAGAATGTGTTTCACAGACATATGATTGAAAATATTAGATTGAATTCAGAAAAAGAAAAAAGTCCCATTGATATTATCTTCCATTGTCAAATTTTAAAAAACACAAAATGATCCATAGAGAAAAAACGGTGGAGTTGTCAAAACCTTGGTCTTGTTGGACTGTTTAGTGAATTTCTCTTTTTTTTTTTTTTTTTTTTGAGCAGAGTCGTTAATCGCAGGACATCGTCTTTAAGTTAGAATAATACAGTAGTATGTTATTTTACTTAGGCTAACACACATTAGCACTTTGTGCAGGCTGACGTATAGTAGGGACGCACTGGTAAATCCTTGCTTAATGATTCTTAAGCTAGGGAAGCTGAGCTCCTTAGCTTCTGTTTTGCCCCATACATATTGGAGTTCTAGACCCAGCTAAAAGGAACTAGAGAAGCTCCCTCTCTCTCTCCCTCCTTCGCTTCTTACTCCTTCCTCTCTCCCTCTTATCTCTCTAATGCCTTTATTGTCTGGCAGGTCTCCTTGGAAAAGGTCTCCTTGATGGAAAATATGGCTACCAGTTGGCCATAAAGAACTCTAGGCTTAATCATCCTCACATCTAGGGATACAGCCAAAAGAAAATACCATTTTCTTGCTATTCCCGAGAACCATTGTTTTAACATGATATGTCCAGGCTTTAGCTCATCTTGAGGTTATAAATTGGATATCTGAAGCACTGCTTTGTCTTTGAGATTATGGTGAATGATGTAATCAAAACAGTATAGACTTTGGAGCCAAGTAGACCTTTATTCAAAACTATAGCATATTTTTTCTTAGCACCATGACTTAATTTTCTCATAAAGCTTTGTTTAATGTGACTTTTGACAGAGTTTTTGTGACTTTTGAAATGGAAAACAGAAATTCATCATTACATTTACCACAGTTAAAAATAATAATCCCTGTGTATGTTTTTACTGTCGATTGTAAGAATCTTTAGGGTGGGGATTTTTTTTTTCCCCAAGTGCATTATACAGTTTCTGGCATATAGGACTTGAGATATAAATGATGGGTATTCCTTACCTTGTTTGACTTCTTGAAGGTTGTTACTTGATTAAGGCCCCTAACTTTCTGCAATGCCATAAAATACACAGAACGGCCAGTCTTCTGATCATATATATTAGCCTTCTGCCTGAAGAAAAATATCAGGCATACACTATGTAGTTAATAGATATTTGTGGGATAAATGTATAAAAGTGGGGTACTAACATCTCACTTTTTTAAATGAGGTAACTGAAGCCCAGCAATATTAAGTAATATTTAGCGATATTAAATAACTGTCTGAAAATTACCCGTAAAGCCAGTTTATTATTTTAGTGGAGTTCAGACTTGACTTATTTCTGCAATCACTGGCTCAAACATACTCTGTTGAAACTCTCTTTCTCCTACATCTATATTTTCTGAGGCACATCATGTCTTTCCACTCAAGTTCACACTAGTCAAGTCAATGTTCCTTCTAAGTCGATGCTCATGTTCTCCCCTCGTTCCAGTGCCGCCCAGGTCCCAGCCTGAGTCCTGTAGTGCCAAGAAAGAACACTCTTTTCCTTATCCCTTCTATTCCTCTCCTCTGGTCTGATTCCTCCACTGTTGGGACAAGAGGAGGCAGGGTGGGGGGAGTGAGAGCCAAGGGACAAAAGCCTTAATTAGCATTGTCAGTTGTTCTCTGTGTCCTCTGCAGAGTCACTACTCAAATGTTGGCTTTCTCATGGCTCACACATGTGAAATTGGGAAGGGGGGTGTTTTTCTCACACATGTTTCTCCGGCAGAAGGGCTCCTCTCCGGCTTGATGTTTTCTGGTCCTATTAATCTTCGTAGTTCAGCTCGCTGCTCCCTGTCCTCACCTGAGCAGCAGCTCTCTTGGTTTGCATGCTGGAAAGATGCTCAATCCTGGTTACTGTCAACAGTGTCCATTATACCCACCAATACATCGCTCTCCCTTCCCATGTCGAAGGCTTGTTCTGCAGGCTGCTTTGCTGCTAAAATTCTCAGCCGTCTCAGTGTAATTCATTTCTCCTTCTCAGCCTGGCAAAGGGCAAAGATCTGCAAGCCCACTGCATAAGCCAGCTTCCACTGGATGGATGGGATGTTGCTGTGTCTTTTCTCTGGCAGCGTCTTTCCCTAGGAGTGATTCCCTTGGTGTGCCCTCCGCACTTAGGTTGGCCTCTGGGAGAGAGGCAACCCTCTGCATCCCCAAATAATCTCTCACCAACAACAGTACACTCCTGAGAACATATCAAATTTCCTTTCTCTCATAGCTCTGCTTTTGTAGACTGTAGGAGTGTAATCTGCTAGTGGTAACTGGGCCAGGTCGGCCAACTTAGCAGATTTCATGGAGATGGACCTGGAAGCTCCTTAAGCCTCTTTAGAATATGGGCATACATAAAGTTTTCACCTTTGAGACTATCCTTTTTCTAAGACCACGGGGAAATTTTCTTTTGACAGTGCTACAGAGAGTGACAACCCTCTTTAGATGCTAGCTTCTGTTAGCTCATTCTTACTGAAATAATTGGCTATTATAATGTAAACATAGAAGTAAACTACCAGAGTAAATCCAAGTAGGGCTGGTAAGGAAACATTCAAAATGCCAATATCTTCCTGATCCAAATGTTATACCTCAAACCTTGTATGTCATTTCCTATTCATTATAATCAAGTTTCACAGAATGCTGCGTAAAATGTGGTGTCTGCAAAACACTAGTGGCTTCTAAGTTTGCAAACTAAATTGTACTGTCTGGTCCTTGCTTTCCTGCACTGTCATCAATTACATCCATCCTACCTACCTTAGGGTGATGTTGAGTGAATTGTTGAACATTAGGAAGACCTGGTTTCACATCTATGATTTAAATGGGAATTTAGGTTATTTTACTAGTCCGGAGAGTGGTTACAAGGATTATTGCATTTTATACTTTAATTACAGTGCTACTGAGCATGACAAGAGCATATTCTCAGATAGATTTATATAAATTTCTTAAAATTTCTTTAGTCGAGGTTGTGCACACTGAACTCCATTATATAGTTCAAGTTTAACTTAAGCAAAAGTGTTGGCAAAGTGCTTATACAAGAAGTTTGTGCCCATGCTTAGCTCATTTCAGTTAATGGGACATGCACATTATAATACACATTATAAGAACTCACATTACGTAGAGCACTTTTATAATTGCAAGGCAATAGACAAGAGTATTCAGTTCATTGGCCATAAAAAGGACAGTGTCATCTCAATATGTATGAGGCATGTTGCTGTCACATCCTCTTCACCTGCCATTTCATCTGCCAGAGGAAACATTAAAGTTTATTTTTTAATGTAAAGAATGTTTAAGCCAATACCTTACGTAGAAATTATCATGGAATATTAAGCAACTAAAATTCACTTGAAAAAGAAGAAATATTCCACACATGCTCATAAAATGACTACTTGTTTTTAAACTGGATGGTAAATCATTTATCGTTTGAATAGTATCTATTAGCCTTTCAAAATCAACAGGAAAGAGGGTTTCTAATCCTTTTGTTTTGCCTCTAGGGCAGATTGTCACGTAACTGAATAACTTTATAAACAAAGGAACTGGTGATATTAAATTTTGCATACCTACAGGATTAAAAGATCAGACGACTAAAGTTATACCAGGCTTATCTTGGTTTCATGCACAGGTATATTGAATCTTCTTGCATCCTTTGAAAATATAATGGGGCTTAAAAAGAAGGGAACACTGAGAGGAGGAAGCACTGAAGCCAATTGTCAGTTTTTTTGTTAATAAGGTATTTCAGGTCATCATATATTCCTCTTTATTTAATCATTTTAGTAAAGCCTGTCCTTTATGTGCATTAGAAGATACGTAAATTAACCACCTAAGGCCCCATGAAAAATAAGTTCTATTTTAACTTAGAATTTTTTTTTGTCAATTTAAAGTTATTGAGAAATAAAATTTTAGATCAGGAGTTTACTTTGCAGAAAAACCAGTAGTAATTCTAAGAATGCAACTGTTAGGTAAACCCTGTCCACAGAGAACAAAACTAGATACTTACCATTCAGTTTAAAAGTGCTAAGTATCCATCTATTCCATTACAGCACAATTTAGTTAATTAAGGCCATTTGTTCAGCAGTTTTTCTGAAGTTAGGAAGTGGAAAAATTAGAGAATCAGTATGGTGCCGAGAGAAATATTTTCAATTAAATATATTCACAAAATGCCATATTAAGGCATATACACATATATATACTGTTTTTACAGTTTATTCTTTCACTGTAGTTTCTTTCAGTTGCTGTCTGATGGGTAAGTGATGAAGTAACTGGCAGCTCAGTCAAGTCTCCCAGGAAATGGGGCAGAGGTTGATCCAGGTCTAGATGCTTATGAAAACATGACATTTGTGCCCAGTTTGTAATCCATCCCATCTTCCTGCGGCAGGACTCTGAAACGCACTTGGAGACCCAGGATGGGATATCACAACCTCAGACGTCATTTGTTCTTGTAATTTTTTTGTTTATTTTCCTGCTGTATTGGACAAAAACTTGCCTTTAAAAAATGAAATGATTTTAGTCAGCTCTATTAAGACTCAGCATGACTTAAGGAAACGTAATTACAACCCCATCATTTATGTAATCAACTTATAGTTCTCGCCTATCATATTTTTCTGAAAAAAATGTTTCTGCTGAAATATCTCAGCAGTACCAAGGCAGTGTGTGTCATTTCTCCTCCTTAAAAAACCCCACAGAATTATCTTAAAGGCAGACAATTCCAGAATGTGAGGTTTGAGGTCGGAGGAAGAGTAAGGTAGCTTCACAAATAGCCTTATTCTCATCTGGCAGACAGAATCAGTGCAGAATTGGTAATACATGAATGCACGTTACGTGTGAGGGGTTTGGAGGGGGAACAGCAACTTTGCTTCAAATGGTTATTTTCAGGGCTTCCCTGGTGGCGCAGTGGTTGAGAGTCCGCCTGCCGATGCAGGGGACACAGGTTCGTGCCCCGGTCCGGGAAGATCCCACAAGCCGCGAAGCGGCTGGGCCCGTGAGCCATGGCCGCTGAGCCTGTGCTCCGCAACAGGAGAGGCCACAAGAGTGAGAGGCCCACGTACTGCAAAAAAAATATATATATATATAATACAAACGGTTATTTTCTTTCGCCTGTGAGCAATAGTCTATGCTGACAGAGATCCAGGCAGAATTGTGGACTAATGGTGTTTGTGATTGGGTGGTGGTCATAACATATGTGCACTAAAGGGCTAGATGAATGTAGGTGCTGCCAGAATTCCCTTACCCATCACCACCTTTCACGTTGAAAGCACACCCAAGGCAGACTTCATATGAGGGGTGATCTGCTCATATGACCCTGACTGCTTTGTGAAGGTATTGCTGATGACTCGGTGATCCCAAGTTGCTGTAACTGCCTGTGTTACAGGATGACTAGAGGAAACATTTTATCTGTAGAGCAGATAGGGAAACTCTCCCCAGATATGACCTTTCATTTTCCAATTATCATTATGGGAGCAAAGCATTTGTCTTTCATTTCAATGTGCCAAAACATCTTGATGATAGCCTACTCCTGGCCAATTAATTCTGAATAAAAATGCTATGTAAATATATTTCACTGTTTTTCAACCATTATGGCAGAAGTAGTAAGTTTAGAATTTGGTTGTCATGTACCCAAGTGGACTGTTTACATTATGTACTATAGGTGCTATTTGAAGATATATATATGTATATATAAACTTCACATGAAAAGAAATGAAACATAAACTATTCCATTTAGGGACCTCAGATCATACCCCAGTGACTCACTTAAGCTTCAGCAGGTAGAATAGTCTATGTCCTTCCAATGGAGAGGCCTATAAAACCAGCCCATTTCTACCTAGGGTAATGTAATGGACCATAGAATATCTGTCGATGTAACTACATTTGACTACTTCAGGAAATTAAACTGAGCCTGTTGAAAGCTTTACAGACCTAGTGAGACATAGTTTCTTTTAAATTCTTAGTTCAACATATGAGAAAAGCCACGGTCCATGAAAAACCTAGGAAAGCTGAAAAGGTGTAGAATTTTAGAATCATTTTTAGACTCATGATAAAGAATTTGCTAATGTGAGCTCCAGGCAATATGCTTTTCTTAAATACAGAGTTATTTTCTGCCATTTTGGCTCAAGCGTTCTGCAGAACTAAACTTATTAGCTATGTGTAGAGAACCAAAGGGAATGTAACAATATCCCTTTTACTGGTTCCATAAGGACAGAGATAATAATACTTGGGCACGATCAGTGGGCTTTGAATGACACTTGAACTTGGTCAAACCATGAGGTATAACTATATATTAAAAAGTAGATTCTACAAGTTACGTATGTTTCTCTCTCACTTTCTGTAAACCTTAACCTGTATATATTAAACTATTTTCCAGATGAGTTATTTTTAATATACCACTTGTGTCTAGTACAGTGTTCAAGTCTTAAAAGGCCTGTAATAAATGTGTTTAAATCACTAAATGGGAATGTCCATTTCTATCTGCTTTTGAAGGGTTTGTTTGTGGAATTACATCTCCTGAATATTGTCGTAACCAATAGCCATTCCCGTATATAAACATGGCCCACTGTTTAAGAGGTGTTGAGTCCACATGTTTAAAATAAGTATTATTCTTTAGTGAATTTACTTTTTTAACTTTTAATTCATTGTCCTGTTCCAGAACTTACTGTATTATAAAAAAAATATTCTCCACTGTAATGACATAATTATTGAAAATAAATTTTCAGAGTTGGGCATTACATTGATGCCTAGCTCCAAATTTGAACTTAAATATTTTGCTAACTCTTTTGGAATTTAACTTCCAGTTTGTTCACCTCTGAAAAGGTGGGCATTACTTGAAAGAGGCCTTTAATGGAGTCAGGATGAGAATGCATGTGTTCTGACATCTCCTTCCCATGATCTTTTATTGACAGTGTGCTGCATGACATATTATTTTGATTGCAAACATCTTTAATGAGATTAAAGTCAATGGTGCAAAAGCGAGGACACCAGCCCTTGAGTCCTCAGACTTCACAAAGAGTTACTTCCTGATTTCTGGAGGTGTTTTAGAGTGGCTTCACTACAGATGTTCTTCTGAAGTTTTAAAGTCCGATTATTATATACAGGGTTCATTAGGTGTGGATATGTGTGATGCTCCTAGGAGAAATCTGAACCCTTGGGCAGTTTGGAAGTGATTCTTAAAGGGTTCAGCATGTGACTTCTAGAATTGGATTTTATGGGTTTGAATTTCACCTGTATCATTAAACTGTGTAATTTCCAACAAGTTTCTTACCCTATCGAAGCCCAGGTATCCCAACCAGTAAAACGGAGATAGTTTTAACTTCCAGTTCAAATGGTGATTTTGAAGATTAATTCAGATGACAGGTGTGAGGCATGTAGAATAGCGCCTAGCTGGTGATCAGTGTGCAATTGATGTCAGGCATTATTACTATTCCACTGATTGGAATAAGTTGTTTGCCCAGTACAGCCTTATTTCATAATTCATGTGGTGCTGCTGTTCTAGATCTATTGAAGATTGTAGTGTATCAAATATTACTAAAATCAAAATTTAAATTATATACACTTTCCCTCTTAAATAGTTTCCTAAGTTAGACTTTAAAATATAAAGTTAATATGAATTAAAAACTCCTCCTGAACTTTTTTTTACTGTAAAATTCCCATTTTAGAAGTTTAAAGTAATTGACTTCATTCTATTTTATTAATACTTTTTTTTTTTTTTTCTTACTGTTGTGGCCTCTCCCGTTGCTGAGCACAGGCTCCGGATGCGCAGGCTCCGTGGCCATGGCTCACGGGCCCAGCCGCTCCGTGGCATGTGGGATCTTCCCAGACTGGGGCACAAACCCGTGTCCCCTGCATTGGCAGGTGGACTCTGAACCACTGAGCCACCAGGGAAGCCCAATACTTTCCTTGAGTTAGTGAAAAATATAAAAGGAGGTCAACTATTTTGATCTTCAACACATTTATGAGTGTATAAGGGAATGGAGATGAATTTCCTACTTCCAGTATTTCGACTAAAGAAAAATAATCTTGCTAGTAACTTGTATAACCTCTGTTAGTGAGTTTGATATTTAACTTGAATAATACACCATCTCTGAAGGAATTTTGACCCATATGGTGGCTAGGACAGCATGGCTATAAATGTCATCGCTGACAAATGGCTTCCCCATTTTGGAACTTGCCTGGTATTCCTTAGTGAATTCTCTCCAGCCAGAGACTATCAGGAATACACCTGTGATTGAACAAGTCGGATGCATTGCTCACTGTAGTGGGAAAGAACACACGCCATGGGGAACCACGGGCCATCTCAGTAGGAGGATGCTGACGATTGGGGCTCACTTGAGGTTACCTGAGAGAAGGTTTAGAGCTCTTTGCTCTGAATTGGGTTCTGTCAGGAAGCAGAAGTAGTTTTGTGACTGGGTATTTTGGTAAACCCTGTGTAGAACGGGGGAGGACTACAGTGAGACTCAGCTGTAATTGGTAAAGAAGTAGTGGTTCTATATACCAGGACAGGGAGGTGTTTGGTCAATTGTGTTGATTTGGAAATTATGCTCTGTGCTCAGAAATGATTATCGAGGAGTCTTGCTTTTTGTCTTGATCCATCGCTGTCACAGAGTGACCTTGTCTGATGTTGAAGTTCTGTGAAATTCTTTATTTCAAGAGGAAAGTGCCACAGTCTGTCTGAGCAACAGGAAGAAGTCAGGCACTGCCTCTCACTTTCTCGTCGTGTTCACAATATACAAGGTTAGTAAATACTGGCAAAGAAAACCAATATTTACTTTAGGGCAGCTAAGTGCTGGGACTGTGCTCGTTGCTTCAACTACATGACCATGTTGATACTGCACAAGAGTCTTAGTTTCATAAAGCAAGAATGTTACCTTTCTTTGCAGCCAACAAAAATGAGACTCAGATGACATGATTTACCTAAGGTCAGACATGTACTAAAGGTTGGATCACACACAGCTCTCTCCAAAACGCAGCCTCTTGGCACTAGGGCGTAATTCCTCCATGTGTTTCAGTTAGCCTGCTGGAGAGAGGGAAGCAGGGCACCAATTCAAACAAAACAACTTGGGTGGTTTTCTTCAAACTGCACCATATATTCTGGAAACAAGGGCTCCTATGAGAACCATTCTAACTCTCCTCTAAAATCCCCCAACTCTAATTTATGTGTTTCTCTAATAAACATACCACCCGTAGTCTTAACTCATAGAAAATCTGTAACACAAAACAAAATGAGAACAGGGTGGCGAAGTGGGGAGTTCTGCATTTTAACCACACTGCTAACTACTGGTTGAGAACAGAAGATCCTAATTAACCTACACATGATCTCAAAGACCAAATCAGTTTGGGACCTTAGATTATACCTTTTTTTTTTTTTTTTTGCGGTACGCGGGCCTCTCACTGTTGTGGCCTCTCCTGTTGCGGAGCGCAGGCTCCGGACATGCAGGCTCAGCGGCCACAGTTCACGGGCCCAGTTTTGTGATTGGCTGTTGTGAATAATGTTGTAGTGAACATAGGGATGCATATATCTTTTTTTTTTTTTTTTTTGCGGTACGCAGGCCTCTCACTGCGGTGGCCTCTCCCGTTGCGGAGCACAGGCTCCGGATGCGCAGGCTCAGCAGCCATGGCTCACGGGCCCAGCCGCTCCGCAGCTTGTGGGATCTTCCCGGACTGGGGCACGAACCCGTGTCCCCTGCATCGGCAGGTGGACTCTCAACCACTGCGCCACCAGGGAAGCCCATACCATTTGTTTTGATATTCATTCTCTGAGGCTATTAATGCATGAATATAATAAAACATTGATATTACTATAGTCATCGTGATGACTCCAAGTTTTACAATAAAAGTGAAATGAAAATTTTATTGTTTATGGAGGCAGTACATTTAAGACAGCATACTGAAAAGTATGAAATCAAACAAGTTGGTTGCTAAATGGGTAAAATGCTGTGATCTAGAAAATTTACTACGAATTCTTACTACTTCATCAGATAAAACTGGCTTTATGGTAGTGTTATTAAAGACAGGAACCAAATAATCTTATCACCGTATTACAACTTGATTAGAATTTTGTATTTGGGGGATTTGGTTAAATGTTGCATGTGGTCATGAAGGAGAGTTAAAAAATAATAATCTACAGTGTGAACCCAATGTCAAAAAAAAAGTCAAATATAACAGTTTGTTCTGAAGGCAGGATGAAATTGGTATAAACTGAAGGTTATTTTATATTAGACCTTAAAATACCTAGTGAAGATCTTATAACTAGTATTAGTCCCAGGAGATTTATATTAGGAAAGCAAGTTATATGAGCCACTGAATGGTCTGGATTCGACGTGGCAAACTCCGTCTATGAAAAGATGCAGTTTGCAGACTTGTTTTGTTTAGTCTGCAGGGTATTGATCTACTCAGGGATTTTTGAGAAAAAATGTAAGCTGCTTTCTACAAAGATAAACAGTAAGCCAACCGGATGATGATGGAAGCGTCTGTGTGTCCCGTGTTTCTGCATGACATAATCAGCTGGAGTAAAGGAAGAGCAGCTGCCTTTTATGGGCTGTGGTCAAGAGAAGCACACACCTGGCACCCTTTATCTGTCTACGCCAAGTCCCCACATTTATATTCATGGTCCTACTCAGGATGTTGACTTAGATTTTTTCTTCTGGCTCTGTGACTCTCTGTGTACATCAGTATGTTTCTCTTATCCTCATTGACATTTTATACACACTTTTATCTTTCATGTGTGTGTATGGCCAACGAGAAGAGAGAGGCAGTTTTTCAGAAGCTAAATATGTTTCAGCAAGTATATATATATTTTCACCAAGGAAGTTTTCATTTTAACTTCAGTGTATTAGTGATATTGATTTTTAGAAAAATCCTGGCAGATATGCAGGGCTTTGGCTCAACTAGTCACATTATCAATGTATAGATTACTTTTATTTATTAATCAGTGTTAGAACTGGATTTAGGTTGTAATTTTGCTTCAAAATATAGACATAATTATGAAATCATATAAGAAATGAATGTTCACTTTCTCTGGTGTACTCTTCTGGCTTTTTTATTTACTCTCTGTAAGCAAGATTAGTGGCCTGCTTGTATTGACTGAGAGGCATCACAAGTTTCATTCAGAAAGATCTCATTAATAGAACTCTTGATGTATTTATTAAACACAGAGAACAAATCACATTTTACATTAATGGCTTTAATTCTCCAATCCATATTTTTAGTTGCTGTTTTTGCAACTGTAAACATTAATTTTGCAGGCACCACGGCTGTATCACAGTTCTACTAGTTTTGAATTTTTACCAGAAATGAGACATGATTGTCCATTAAGATACAGCCAACTGTGAACACAAATTATTCTATTGCGAATAATAAACTACAGTAATGAATTTCTCATAGTAATTTGTTTAAAATGCCAGATAATTTAAAATTTTTCATTTAAAGGAAACACAGCTTTGTGTATTTCATTTGCTTGGAATCTTACACGCAGAATAAGATTTTGTATATATTATTGAATGCTTTATATGATTATTTAGGACTTCGTATACATTGTTATGATCCCCAAGTATAACAGAATATTCCAAAGGCTCTATTTTGTAGTTGAAATGTTACAGTATAGATCCATTCATTTGCTGCTGGAATTATGACATCCATCTTCTGGATTACTACTCTTCACATGAATAGTACATATTCTAATTTTTTACCTTAATATCTGATACTGTTTTTATTCATGACATTTTGTAAAGACTTTCACTACGAATACTGGTCAGTCTTCTTCTGGCTTCCTTATTTAAGAGGCCACTACCAAATCCTTTAGGCAGTCATATAGAAGCCAAAGCATGTTGATTATGACTTTCTGGAAGGTCATGACTAACAAAATGTAGGTCAGATTCCTCAAGCTAAGCTGCATGATGATGGCAGGAGGGGATGAATTTTGGAGGCAAAGAGACTGTAAATAGTTTTACCTGACCTACCCTAATGATTGCATAAGAGGAAAGAATTACGTGTGTTATCCACTTAAGGATGTATGCAATTATATAAAACCGATGTTAGATGCTAAAGCAAAACTCAGGAAGAGTTACTGTGATAGAACTAAAGAGAAAGAACCATTCATACTCTGTCCCTAGTGTATTCATCAAGATTCTCCAGGAAAAAAAAAGCACAGTTGGAGAGAGAGATACATATAGTATGTATATGTGTATATATGTACATATATATACACTCACATGTGTGTATATATATGTGTGTGTATGTATATGTGTGTATGTATATGTGCGTGTATGTATATATATGTGTGTGTGTATACACACAGAAGAGAGAGAGGGAGAGCAAGAGAGATTGACTTATTGATTTTAAGGAAGTGTCTCATACAATTTTGGGGGCTGACAATTCCAAAATCTATAGGGCAGGATGGCAGCCTGGAGAAATTGATCTAGGGTTATTGTTTTTGTCTCCCTTCTCAATTTTGGACTTGTGTAGTAGAGAGTCTGTGCCTTGCAGCTGTAATTCACTGTCAATACTGGAGTCCTATTGTTGAGGCAAGGTCTGAGGGAGGCTGAGCATCCTGTGGTTTTATAACTGGATCTCAGTCTTTCAGTGGGCCTGTGTCTCTGAACCATCATCTTCAGGTGGCCTTTACAGAGCTCCCTCACTTTGGCGAAGCAGGAAGGCTCTAGCATTGTCCGGTGGGAGCAATGTCTTTCTCTCTGCTGAGCTAAGACTCTGATAAAGTCTTTTCCCCTGGAGAGTAGGCCCTTTTTATGGAGAGTGCTCTGGGCATATTTCATAATGATTATGCTTCGCCTCCTTCTGTTAGTGCCAAAAGGGGAGATTTGTTGAATCTTTATTGTGAGAATTGGGTGGTCCTCCTGGCGGTGAAACTCACAAAAGAGTGGGTTCCACCTAAGATTTGACCCCAGCAGTTTCCCACTGTCATGCTATCCTGCACTCAACTTCAGCAATTTGTTAAAATTACTTTATAAGTGCTTCTAATTTTATGGTTCCAGCAAGTTCTGCTCCAGTTGAAGAGGTCAGTTGTGACTCTGTGGATTTGCCCATTGCTCCCAGTTTCGCGTGTGGGGAGGGGATTTCCCCACAAACTCAGTTCTCTGATGCAACCAAGAGAAGTCACTGATTTTCTGTTTATTCAGATTCTTTTGTCTTGTAAGGACAGGAGTGACAGCTTGTAAGTTCTTATATATTGGGGCTGAAACTGGAAATTATTACTCCATGTTCTTATAATTGAGACCTCAGAAAATCTCTCTCATTCACAATGTATGCATATATATTTTTATTTTTAAATTTAATTTTTATTTTATATTGGAGTATAGTTGATTTACAATGTTGTTAGTTTCAGGTGTATAGCAAAGTGATTCAGCTATACATATATCCATTCTTTTTCAGGTTCTTTTCGCATATAGGTTATTACAGAATATTGAGTATAGGTCCCTGTGCTATATGGTAGCTCCTTGTTGATTATCTATTTAATATATAGTAGTGTGTATATGTTAATCCTAAACTCCTAATTTATCCCTTCCCCCAACCTTTCCCCTTTGGTAACCATAAGTTTGTTTTCGAAGTCTGTGAGTCTGTTTCTGTGATATCATATAATATCACTTACATGTGGAATCTAAAAAAATTATACAAATGAACTTATTTACAAAGCATATATATCTTAGACAAGTATGAAAGTTATTATCCTGTTATTCTGCAGTATATGTAAGGCACCATAATAGATATCTGATAAAAATATGGTGCACTATCTTAGACATATTTTATGTTTGTATAATTACCATTGACCCTAGCTGTTCAGAATGGAGCATAAAGCTGAGGACAGGAGGATGGGAGATACCAAAATGTAAACTGGGTCCTGATAATGAATTTTAGATTACCACCGTATTTTGGTACGCCAAGTTTTCCTTCAGAGCCCTAAAAGGTGGCCTGATGCATAAATTATAACAAGTTACAACCTAGCAATGATTTATTTTCTAAAATAATTCCACTCAATTTGTTTTAAACAACAATAACACAATGACATTTTGAATATTTGTTTATTCTTTTTCTCCCAGACTTCCTCCCTTTTCCCCAAATGTTTAGAATAATGAACATTATTACAGCTATAATTTTTACTCCAGTATCATTGCTCTGGAATGGTCAACTACCTGCTAAACATTCCCACCGAAATAAATCAAGTATTCCTTACACTCCGTATGTCCAAAACTAAAATTATCACTTCATCTAATACAAATGCTTCTTCCTGTTTCTGTCGATAGTCTATCACAGTTGCAGATCCGCAAACGCAAGAGCTTGGGGTCTTTTGCTTCTTGTCCACATAGCTGCATAATTACTAAATCCAGTTTATTCTACTGCTGAAATCTCTCTCTTTCTCTTCCCCTTATCTCTATCGTAACCCAGGTCCTCCTCACTCCCCTCCTGTACTCTTCCAACAACCCCTAACTTCCTTCTCCCTTTCTTTATGCCCTTCTCCAATCTGTGTTTCGTGGAACTATGAGATTTGCCTTCCTACACGAAAGTTCTGGTCAAGCCAAACCTCCACACAAAAACCTCTCTACAGATTAGATCCTGCCAATTCACATTCAGTATTCTCCATGATTTGGTTCCAGGTTTCTATTTATTTCTTTCATAAACATTTATTGTTTTATATATGTGTGTGTATATATATATATATATATATGGATAGTTATATGTATGTATATATATAATACATGTGTGTAAATGTGTGTATATAATATATGTATGTCAAGTGTTATGCTGGAGCCTGGGTTATAGAGATGAATAAAGAGAGCCTACTTGAAAAATCAGTCTAAGAAGGTAAAACAAAAACCCTAAAAATAATTAAAATGGAAATTATGATGAGAGTATTAGTAGAAACCCTTGTTAAGTGCCACTGGAGAGCAGTCAGTGTTATGACTTTGTAACTTTGTGTGGATCATCCTCTGTTAGTCCCATCATAGAAATTAAGTCTGGAAGAGACCCTGGGCCTCATTTTACACAATATACTCCTTCCAGGCCGTTCCTCTTGTTGAATCTCGATTGCTTTTTCCTCTACTCTACTCAAACACCTCCAGCTGCTCCACCCTCCAACACACACTTACAAATTGGAACCTAGCGGCAGTAGCCTATTTTTTTTTTTTTTTGCGGTACGCGGGCCTCTCAATGCTGTGGCCTTTCCCGTTGCGGAGCACAGGTTCCGGATGTGCAGGCTCAGCGGCCATGGCTCACGGGTCCAGCCGCTCCGTGGCATGTGGGATCTTCCCAGATCGGGGCACGAACCCGTGTCCCCTGCATCGGCAGGCGGACTCTCAACCACTGCGCCACCAGGGAAGCCCAGTAGCCTATGTTTTTTAAACAGCATTTGAGTTTATGTGATTCTAGGCAATGTATGCCCCTTCCACTAGGCATTTTACAGTACTGAAAATACTTTCATCACAAGCAGGTTATTCCCCACAGTGACCTAGGGTATGTGGGTGTCCCGGAATAAAATGTACTGCCCCGTCAGAATTATCTATCTTCTATATCTATTATGTATTTACCTAAGTATGCATTATCATTCGTTATTATTTGACTTTGTGTGCCTCTGTCTCATCTCTTCAAAAGGAAATTAAGTTATTTCAGTGCAATAATAATTACACATTCTTTTTCCCCCAAGGGCATCTAACACAGCAGCTCACCTCTAATAGACAATGCAGAATTATTTGTGGCTGACTGATTCTAGGCTTTCAAAATTCAGTTTGTGGTCAGATATTGGTTGAGTTTAGAAAAAACATCAAATTTGCAGTTGGTCCTGACCTGTAGGATACGCTGTAGCTTACCACTGTTTCTTCATGAATTGCCTCCTACTGTTATACAAAGTCCATTTTCAAAAAGGAATGGAGTGGGAGATTAGGTGCTAAAAGTATCTTCTTAGCATCTTCGATGAGATTTTGAACTCAGATTAGCTAAATTGACATTCACGCTGCTTTACGATTTATATCACATCTTCAAGATGTATTTGATTAAAAAAAAAAAGTTTAAGTTCCAATGTGTGTTTAGAAACACCTGTGACTTAAAAAGCCCTCTCCTTTCATTTAGGAGTATTAAATAACAAGCACAAAAAAGAATAACAATAAAAAGAATAATCTCTTTCTTATATATGTATAGCATTACTGATTTAGCTACTAACCCGACAACCTTATATCCCATGATTTCTATACATTCATGCCATCTAACACTAATCATGGCATACTGTGCAAATCTATTTTCTTTCTGAACTCTATTCTTCTGCTCTTTCATTGTCCTGGAACTCCCCTTTCTTATTTCCATATGCCCAAGTTTTAGTGTTTTTAAAGATCTAACAAGTGCTATGAACCTTGCTTTTCCCTGCAATGCGATGTTCTCTTTCCTGCCTCTTAAACTTTACAAAGCACTCAATTATTTATTTCCTACCACAGTTTTCATTTTGTTTTCTATTAGTCATTTTTTATTCTGCTAGTAAGAGTTCAGGAATTTTTTTACATCATTTGGTGAATTAAGAAATTTTCAAAACAAGGAGATTATGCCTGAATCATGTTTCCTTTCTCCATTCCAGTCCTATAAATGCTTGACAAATAAATATTACCTGAACTCTCTTTTATATATATATATATATATATATATATATATTTTTTTTTTTTTTTTTTTTTTTTTTTTTTTTAATGAGGCTTTTGGCTCTTGGGATGGGACATAAGGTGACTGGCTTTTTTCCCCTAGGACATGGAGAAATCTTAGACATATTCAGGGGCAGATACAGTTTCTTGATTTCAAAATTCCCTTACAATAATGATTTTTGGATTAAAATAATGTAAAGTCATGAAGTATTTCTGTTCCCAACAGGAACTTTCAGTGAGAGACTTGCACAGTAGACTCTTTGATTGGCCAATAATTGACATACTTCCTACTATTTGTTTTGTTTTCTAATTCCTTTTGCTTAACCTTCTGAAGAATTATTCTTTTGAGAAAATTGAAGGAAAAAAATTACATAACTTGGTCTTCTCTACAGTACTGTAAGCTCCTTGAGGGTATGATGGAAGTCTTTATATCCTCTAGGTACATAGCATTATGACAGGTCCTATGTAGTTATACATTAAATAAATGATAAAGAGTTATTAAAAATGACTACACATTATTAGAGATCAAAGCATCAGATTGTGTTTGGACTTCCTTTTACTGACTAATTTACTTCAATTCAACCAGTGTGAACTTTTATCCAGGAATATAAAAAATGACATCATTTTATTTTTAAATTATTTAATAAATCACATAAACTTATATGAAATTCATAAAAATAGAAAAGGTTAAAGCCATGTATTCAACTTATAGAAATTATTCTGGTGTCTTGAAAAAACTTTACTCAGCTCTTGAATAAATAGTAGAATTAAAATTCTAAAGAGAAAGTGAAGAATATGAGAATGCACAAGAAAACATTGTGTATAATCCATATTTGCAAGGTTTCTAAAAGTCATTTCATTATAATATTCTTACAGAAATTCAAAAGACTTAAGACTAAAAATCATTATGGTGAATTTTACTTAAGATCCCAACATTTTGCCTTTAATTACCTGAGTGTAAATTCAGTCAGAGAGCATGTGCATTAAGAAGCCATTAACATCTTTCTGTATAAAGAGCACAGAGCTCTTGCTCTCGTGCTTTCATTGCATACTCTTTGCTAAAGGGAAGAGTTCTTAACCCTATGAAATTGCTTTCACTAAGCCATCAGAAGGCTCCCTTTTGAAATCAGTTGAACGGTTGATCCCTGTTTCTTGGAAAGCCTGTAATCCTCTGGGTGATATGTTTAGTGGGAAGAAAGTGGGTGAGCTTAGTTATTCAACCAGGTAGGACTTGAACCAGAATTTGAACTAACTAGGATTAGATAATACTAACTCCTTTTGTAGTCAGCCTCTTCAGTATTAACTTCATCCATCACTTTATAAACAGCAAAGAGTTGAAGCAAAAGAAATATGTAAATATCATGTCTATACTTGATTTGGGTGGCTTACTAAAGACAATAACAAACTTGAAAATAGGCAGTTAAATAAAACTTCCTTTTCAGCCCAGCAATCAGTGTGAGTCTAAGTATTTTTCAGATTCAGAGTTTATGGGTTTCTTTGATATTTGGGGGCCACATTAATTTTCTACAGCATAATAGTAACGTTATTTCTCTCTATGATCTTGACCTTTGTACTTTGAGATCGCCAGTATCATTTCCAAGAATATTGAAGCATAATGCTTTTGTCTGTGTTTGCTTTTGTATTTTTTATTTGGTTAAGAGTGTAGCTTCTTTTTTTGTTGTCCTTAAGTGAATTGAATCAAAGCGGAAGCAAAAAAGCTCTTCTTGAAAGTCAGTTGTCAGCTCTTGACAAATATCTAAGGATTTCGAAGTCAATTAGAAACCCCCTCCTTGAGCTAATGGTGCTCCTTTGGAGTGTCTTACTCATGTCACAGAAGATTCGTAGGGTGTACAGAGGCTCTCCTCATCTCTTCATGTTTCTTTTCCACCCAACTTTAAACTCAGGTTTTAAGATTTCTTTCCATTGGTCCAGCAGCATATCTCCGTTTGCTCTTCTCTAGGTGAATGGAATCAGCCTTCCTCTCAAATCTCCCTTATGATTACCTGAGAATGTTCCTTATGTCAAATCGTAGCTGACTAGATTCAGATCAAGAGACAACTGTAGCTACAACTCAAAATCCCTACTTCAGTATAGGACATCTGTGCTATATTCTCACACTCAATTTTGTCTAATGTATTTCTATTCTATGACATTTTGTAAAGTTTTAAGCAAGATCCCTAAAAAATTTGACTGAACTGCTGAAATGTCAATAGTTGAGGTCTAAGGATTTAATGGCTATATAACCTAGCTTATAGCAACTTAGAAATACATAGTTTTCCTAACTGTGCATTAAGTACTATAAAAAGCAACTGGAAGCAGACTAGCAAGTTGAAACATTCTAAAGATATTGTTCTGTGACTATGCAATATTTGTGTCTTTTTAATGAGGGGAGTAGAAGAGAGGTTGTAGATTCCTGTCGATGAACTGCAAGGGCATAATCTAGATGTTAATTGAGAGATTGTAAACATTCTCAGTATTACTGCTTTTACATTTTTTTGTTGTTGTTCTTAAATGACAAGATCATTCATGGAGCTAGTGATTTCTGCAAAAGAAACAAGCATATTAGTAACTTATTCTGTTGAAATCTACCACCTTCTTTAAAAATATTTTATTTTTAGAAAACAAATTAGTTAGCAGTGTTATATTCCACATCATTTTTTCCAAATAGACTTTTATTCACTTAACTGTTATTAAATCATCCAATATTCATAATAATCCATAAATTGCTTTATATTTGAAATGCAAGTGATTTTAATTATATGAAATTACTAAGAAGAGAGTTAAGAAAATACGTTTTCAGAATAGCTAACTTTCCCCCTTTTTCTTCTGTTTTAGTCATCTTACTTTTGTTACCTTCTGATTCATATTATTTTCTGATTGTTTTAGTGTTAATTTTAAAAAGGAGAAGGTAAGCGGATTCCTGAAAGTCAAAGTACTGTTAGTCTTGTTGACCCTTGTGTCACCAGACACTAGAAATAGTGCCAAACACATGGGAGCTACTCAATTACAATTTCTTGAACAAATGAATGAAGGAAGAAAAGTTAGGGACAAATTGCCCATTGAGTCAAAGCTTGAGCTTGTTTTCATAAATAAAATTAAGCAAAAGCAAAATAATGTAACTCAGTATCCTTTTGCATCTAGCATAAATCCTGGCAAATAGTAGGTGCTTAATATTTCCTTTATTCATTAAATTGTTATTTTCTAGTAAGAAGTTAAAACCTTGAACAAATAAGTACTTGATGAATAGCTAATCATTCACAGAAACTAGGAAACAGGTGACTTTATTATTCCTAATTGGAAGAAAGAAACTGAGGCCGAAACTCAATGTCTTTCCCGACGTCCCACCATAGGGGAACAGGAACTTGAAGCCAATCTTCTGACAAACCCCAGGGTTCTTTTCACTAAGCCAACATTTCCCCAAGATGATTCCACAGAAGATATTTAATGGGATAAATATATTTTCTCCAAGTATGATCATCTTAAACTGCTTATTTAGGTAGTAATTTTAAGTCCATCAAAGACAGTTTACTTTAAATGTACATTTAAGTGTAAACATAGAATCCCTTTTTAATATTCAGAATTTTCGAAATTCTTTTTCTGTCATGAACTCTAGATTTAAAAGTCAGACAAATGACATTTAAATAAGAAACAGTGAACCATTTTCAAGGCTACCTTGTCCTTGTGTAAATATTTGAAGTTCCTAATATTGACATGATATTTATGACAACTGATTAGGGAAATGAAAATTAGCAATATGAAACTAGTGTTTAAAATCTCTGGACTCTCATCTCTCTTTCAACTATTTTCCAATATGTTCAACTTTTGAAAAAATATCTGCCTTTACATGTCCTCTGTGATCTCACATTTAATTGAAAATTACAGAGATGATGATTGACTGCCTCTGATGTTTTTAGAGTTGATCCATCTTTGCTGTCCCTCCTAGGGTATCCTTCCAAGTGTCAGAACAGGTGGAATAAAGTGAATCTACACAAAACAGATACGTGATAGATAGATTTACAATGACTATGACTAAGGACTACACCAGGTCTCTTAATTCAGGGAATTTTTGAGTACCCAGTTCATTACATCTGTTTAACCTACCCTTCATCCTTTGTGCACGGCACTGATACCATTCAAATCCACCACACACTTCCCAAATGAGAACTACCTGGAGTGTGAATTTTTCTACCAGTAATTACATTTTATTTAACATGAATATGTCTTTTTTCATATATATAATTAAGATGAAGAGGGTCATTATAATCAAATCAACCAAGAGAAGGGCACCTCCAGTTTAACTTTTGTTGTATTCAGTGCTATTTTTTTTGTGAAGCACTGACTCTGGATATCATTACTTTTATGTGTTTCAAGACAGTAACTCATTCATTCGTTACTAACGCATTCATTCCCCTGAACTCACTGTTTTAATGCTCTTTATATCCGTTAAAGCAATGAAGCATCTTATTCTACCACTATAATAATTTGGAGCTAGGAGGAATTTGGAAATTGTTTTATAATTAAGAGAACCAAGTCACTGAGGGACTCACAGTTCATGAACATTTGTGGTGTTATCTACTATGAGCCACGTGGTCTGCTCCATTGTGGACTCATTTATAGACCTTTCTGATGGAAAATCCAACACATGGAGACCCCTTCACAGCATAAATGTACAAGTGTATAGGTTAAACTCAGGTCAGATGTTTACTCTAAAGCGTATCAGTAAACCAAAATCGTATTTTCCCCAGTCAGGTGTGTTTTCCTATGTCATACACTTAAAGACAAAGATCTCAGTAAGTCTTAATAAATTTTCATACAAAATACAAAGTACTCCACATGATAAATAATTGAATCTAACATTCAACCATGCATTGGAAAAGGAAAGTTTGCCCTCCTATCTTCCGATAAGTGTCCTTGAAGAAGGAAAG
This sequence comes from Aethalodelphis obliquidens, assembly GCF_003676395.1. Classification (NCBI taxonomy): domain Eukaryota; kingdom Metazoa; phylum Chordata; class Mammalia; order Artiodactyla; family Delphinidae; genus Aethalodelphis; species Aethalodelphis obliquidens. The sequence goes on along the minus strand of NW_020837959.1, from coordinate 17,052,954 downwards.
TATATACTATATATAAAATAGATAACCAACAAGGACCTACTGTATAGCACAAGGAACTATACTCAATATTTTGTAACAACCTATAAGGGGAAAGAATCTGAAAAGGAATGTATATATGCATATATATAACTGAATCATTTTGCTGTACACTTGAAACTAACACAACATTGTAAATCAACTATGCTTCAATTTTAAAAAGTTAAAAAAAGGAACATATCACAAATTCTCAATTACTGGACATTAAGAGCAATTTGTTGTCTATTACAATATTCACTTTTTTGCAGATTTTAAAATGTGATTAATATTAACCTTCACTAATGATTTTTCTAATCATGATTTGAATAACCCCTTCACAACATAAATGTACAAGTGTATAGGTTAAACTCATGAATGTGAAGCTCGAAATTAACATCTTGAAATTCTCCAGAAGACAAAATTTTAGTTTATTTGTAAATATTCAATGATAACTGAATTAAAATTTTTCTGAGTTTTTTTTTCTAATACTAAGAAATTAGCTCTTTATTGATTCACTTTAAATTGGAGAATATGAAAAATTGAATACATCAAGATTTCTTTCACTGGTTTCTAGACTAATGTGAAGAGGCAGGAAAATTATTTCCAAGGATACAGTCTGAATTATGTGTGGAAAAAAGGGAGGTCTATCTAAAAACAATGTTTTTGTGGCTTAATTCTCTAAGTGTTCTATGCACCTTTAAAGGAAAAAAAAAGCTGTTTTTAACCACTAATTGATAATATGATCTATTGGTGATCTTTACAAACTAATCCCTATTTTTTAATGGAAATTTATATTTGAGATTTTAAACCACCTACTCCTTCATTAAATTAAGAAGCCATTTCAAATATAGACATTATTTATTCTTTTTTTAAAATACTAAGTCCAAGTTTGTAATAAAAAATTACTGGGGCTTCCCTGGTGGCGCAGTGGTTGAGAGTCCACCTGCCAATGCAGGGGACACGGGTTCGTGCCCCAGTCCGGGAAGATCCCACATGCCGTGGAGCGGCTGGGCCCATGAGCCATGGCCGCTGAGCCTGCGCATCCGGAGCCTGTGCTCCACAACGGGAGAGGCCACAGCGGTGAGAGGCCTGCGTACCGCAAAAAAAAAAAAAAAAAAAATATATATATATATATAACTGAGCTTATTCTCTTGGTACTACTTATTGAGACCTATGCTTTAAATTACCTTTTTTTCTTCTACTACTGCTTACAGAAATTAAATAAAAGAGTTATGCAAATTGGTACATAGCATTGCCCTGCACTAGGAAAATGTAGGTTAACAAAAAATTCTTCTGAAGACTTATGAAGTAATAGAATAAATAGAAATTTGATAGAATATTAAGACCTAAAAAAAATCTAGGTAATTATTGTGTGATCAGTCTGATTTTATTGTGTAATAAATTTAAAGAAAAATCTATAATGAATAAGAGAAAGATGATAAATATTGAAAAACAATAGAAGTGTGTTAGAAAAAATAGCTTCAATTAACTTTATGGAGGTAAAATATTGGTCTATAAGAGAGACGGTCCAAAAGTAACATATATTAACAAAGCACTTGATGATGCTTGTAATTAATTTAATAAACTATTGTCTTGAATATTAACACTGTTACCTATATTGAAAACGAAAGTATTAAGTAACACCATATCAAGTTGAAGAATATGCTCAAAGTTTTATTTTTATAAATTCCTTTATTTAAATTCTACTCAGAATTCTGACACAGAGAATGAATTATAAATATGCTTACTTTATGGACACCTTGAGATATAAAAATGTTTCTTTACATCTTGAACTGTTCTAATCTGTTTAGCAAAGGCACAGATGCTTCTCCTCTGTGTTAGGCATGGTAAAGTTGAACATTTCATTCAGTTCTACAGGCCTTCATTTCCTGCAATGTAAAATTAGACTAGGCTAAATAACTAGAACATCCTTCAGTTTTTGATTCTGTCCTGCAAATGACTTTTCAGAGAAACATATATTAGGCGTGAATTTAATTATCATTTAAATTGCTAAAAAAACAAATTCATCTTAAAACTATCTGTGGAGATTCTGTTACTAAGCCACATGACCAAACTCTAAAAAGATCTTTATAAAACAGTGAAGGAATTTTACTTGTACTAATTTACTTGTTATATTTGAAAATAAAAATTGTAGCCTATCTACACTTCTGGCTAACTTCTGAAAGAATATTACTTCCTTATGCATAATGGCCACAGATGTTGGCAATTAGTGACCTAATTTAAATATTTAATAGCTATTGTACCACACAACAGTAAAACATAAACAACTACCAAAAAACCCCAACATTACTTCAATTTCAATGATTTAAAAAAAAACATTAAAAATATCCATGTGATCAGAAGATCCATATAACAAATACAGAATTTATCTCCTAATTTTATAAAGTTATTTACAATGTGAAAATATCCCAAAGGTACTGAAAAATCTAGCATACTTTATTTTGCTCATTTTAAACAAATACAAAATAAGTAACCAAAATCTTGTATAAAAGAAAACCTTATATTTAAATAGTCTAGATCTCTATAAGTAAACACTTATCTAAAGTAAACATTTGCTGCTTCTTTGATTTTTCGTAGTCCCTTGTTTCAACAATACTATATAGTTTTAAATATGTATCTGTTAACTCATAAGTGTGTTCATCAAATATTTAGTGAGCTACTTTGCATTTTCTGTTAGGCAGTGTGTTAAATATGGCGAGTGGAACAAACAAGCCTGATGTCCAAGAGTGCACTTTCATGGAGAGATAGACTGCAAATCAATAATTACAGTTGACCCTTCAACAGTGTGTGGGTGAGGGGCCCCAAACCTCTGCACAATTGAAAACTCACATATAATTTATAGTTGGCCTTTCCTATACTAAGTTCTTCTGTATCCATGGTTCCACATCCATGGATTATTCCAATGGTGGATGACATTGGTAGTACTGTAGTATTTATTATTGAAAACATCCACGTGTAAGTGCACCCACACAGTTCAAACCCAGGTTATTCAAGGGTCAGCTGTACACACCCAATGGTATTTCTGTAGTGGATGCCTTTGTGCTTTAGGTGTTGTGGTAGACTGAAGAGTGTCCTCTAAAGATGTCCACATCCTAATTCTTGGCAACTGTGAATATGTTACTTTGTATGGCAAAGAGATTTTGCAGATGTGATTAAGGACCTTGAGACGGGAAGATTACACTGGATTATATTGGTATCTCCAGTCTAATCACATAGTGCTTAAAAGTGGAGAAGCTTTGTAGGCCATGGTCAGGGAGAGAAATCGTGTTAACCTGTAATAGAAAACTAACTAAGGAACACAGGGGAAGTTGGACTTAACTGAGCAAGTGAGGGGAAGATTCAGGTAGAAAAACCCTATGTGAAATTTACAGATGGTTAGAAATTCACTAGGCAGACAAGTTGGAAGAGCTGTCTAGGTGAAGGAACAGCACTGATGAAGTCACAGAGAAGTTAAATAATGTGTTTGTTCAATTGTTCAAAATTGGTGACTAATAAAATGCTAGATGGAATGGAAGGAGAAATAATTTATGTTCAGATATTGTTACTTATTATTCAAAAGAATGGAAATAATTTTCTTACACCTCATGGACAATTTTACCTGTGTGTAAATGGACAAAAAACAACATTTTTTTGTCCGAAGCACCAAACATTTTTCGTCCATGGCCAAATGAAGAGTCATGAGTCAAGGTTACCCTGTCTTTACCTCATGGGACCTCAGAGGCAGATAGCTCTGCTTTTCTCAAATCTCTTCAACTTTTCTCTGCAGAATAGCTTTCTCTCCTCCTTTGCTTCATTGTACTTCACAGCTTTGAATTGTACATGACTTTGTCTAGACTTAGTTTTATAAGATCTTTCATTTCTACCTGAGTTGAATCTAATTGTCTCAGTTTTCCAATTTAAAATTTATGAAAGGAAGAGTCTATTTCGGTAAGCTTGGACTAATGAATTGAATTTCCATAAAGCAAGGGGCATGGGACAGGTGTCCACCTCTGTCACTCAGCTGTGACCAGCGAAGCGAATGGGCTTATTTAGGGGACGAAAGGACCACCTAGGCCAACCCCTTCAGAGGAGGCTCTGGTGAAAGGAAAACGGACTGGGCCTATAGTGGACCATCTATCTTTTTGACATTTGTTGTATTTCTAAGTTGTAATGCTCCTCTGTTAGGCTGTGATTTCAAGGATTGTGACTTTTTCGTCATTGTGACTCTAATAGCAAAAATTTAAACATTAAGTCAGCAGAATTGAAAGGACATTTCTGAGTAAAATATATGTGTGTTGGTGAAAGATGGGTACACAAGAAAGTATATAGATCAAGTATTGTGTAATAAGATACTACGCTTGACACCTGACAATACAAAAAATAAAAAAGTTAAGAACATGCTAGCTAACAACAGGACTATTGTGTCCAGCCATGGCCACCATGTTTTTGTTGCACACTAAGTAGTTAAAGTTCAAACAGAACAGGATGACTGGGATGGAGAGGTGTATGGGCATCATATCATGTAGCAAAATATTTGAAAAACATACAAGTACAAAAAAAATTAAATTCATTCCATGAGAGATAGGATAGTTATTTTTAATTAATTAAAGAACTCTAATTTGAAAAATGAAATAGAAGTACATCTAGACCTTAAGAGAATAAATAAAGTGCTTCTCAGGAACCTGGAAATAATGTAAACTGGGTATCTACTAAAGCTATAAAAATAATAACACCTAACACTATAACATGGATATTTCCAGTCTTAGCAGAATTGTGACCTCCACACTGGTAAGATTATTAGCTGGATGAACCATGGACCTATATGGATAGGTGGCACCATTATTTTCCCCGTTGGTGTCATTCACCATTGAGTCATGTAAGCTACTGTTTATCAGAATTTTACTTACTCACAGCTTATCATGTTCTTAATGGATACAAAACACCTATGACAAAATCTGTGTCCACCAGGAATGGGTCTGCTATACAATGGAATTATAGAAATGTGAATGTGGAAAAGGCAAATATTGTCAAGAGGCCTCCAAGAATGTCCATGAGAGAGTACAACTTGACACAGGGCATTTATCTGTCCAAACCAAGTGGTTTGTGAATCTCTATTGAATAGTTGGATCCATTGCATCATTAAATATTTGAATTAAATAATGAATTTCCTTTGTTCTTATTTCATGCTCAATCAACTTTTTGATTATAATTTGTGTTACCCTGTAGCTTGTTACATTGAGACAATATGATATGCAGAGGAAATCAGGGCCTAACTCATTCAATTTTCCTTTACATTATAAGTTTAAAATATTAGCATTATGCTTTATTTATTTCAGTGGCCTGCAAGTAATTCTCCCTGAGTCCAGTCCACACCTGTGTAAGTGCAGGGTAGCATCTCAAGTCCAGTGAGTAGGATACTGGCATCTTGTAAGATGTGTCTGCTTCTCTGTAGAAATCTTAAGTACCCTTTAAGATCTTGTCATTATAAATATACCAGTTCTCTCTTGCCTTTCTTTCTATATATAATGTATATTTTTCTACATGTTCACTGTGATACCAATCAACATCCCAAAAGATTTCTTTTATGAAATTCAACAAACTGATTCCATGATTTATACAGATAAAGAAATGTGCAGGAATAACCAAGAAAAAAATTTTTAAAGTACAATGATTGTAGTCCTCCCTTGCTACGTGCCCCCAAAAGTTCATTAACCTATAATAGAAAAAACAGAGTAATATATACATGAATAGCAAAAAATAGTTTCCATCAAGAAATACTTTATGATAGTGTTGTCATTTTAAAACAGGAAGTGTATTCAGTAAATGATGTTTTGAGTACTGTCTACTCATTGGTAAGTAAATAAACACCTTCCTTACACCACACATCTTCACACCATACAACCTCACACATGCATTTCAGAGGAAGTCAAAAGCTAAAATTAAACATGTTCAAAGAGTAAGAAATAACAGTGGAAAATAATCTTATAATATTTGATGAGAAAGACCTTACTAATTAAGAAAAAAACCTCAGATGCCATAATGCAAATATTTACATATTTGACAAAACTAAAATTAAGTATTTCTTAATGCTAAAATATAACTGGAGATATAAATGACAATTAGAAGAAAATATTTTTCACAAATATAATAGGTTTAGGATTATCACCGTTGAAACGATGAGAGAAAGATATCCAATAAAATAAATGTTCTAAGATTAAGAACACACAATTCACAGAGCAAGAATTATAAAAATTTTCATATATGAACAGGTGCTTGACCTCACAATATTCTAAGAAATATATTTAAACAATAATAGTTATTTTAATTTATATACTTGACTATCAACAGAAAGACTGATAATACCTGCTGCAAATGAGGATACAAAAAAATTGAACCAATCATAGATTGTATAGGTAAAGCCATTTTGAAAGAAAATTTAGCCCTATTTTCAAATTTAATATATGCATCCCCTTTGACATGGGATTTTCTCGCCAGGAATCTATCCTATAGTAATCGTGACACATTCCTACCAGAATGTAAGCACAGAATGTCCACTGCAGAATTGTGTATCATACTATAAAATGGAAAACAAACTAAGTGTCCATAAATAAGGTCATAATTGAATAAATTATGATATATCTAAACTACAGCCTTTAAAGTGAATGGCACAGAACTATAAATAAATACTGGCAAGGATCAATTTCTAAGCTATGAAGTGAAGGAGGAAAAAAAGACGAGACAATCCATAAATTATGTTCCTATATATGTAGAAATAAGGTATGTGTGTATGTACATGTACAGAGGGGCTTTCCCAAGTTACGAATAATAGCATATTATTTGAACATGTTTCAATAATGATTTATTCATGTATTACTTGATTAAACATGTTTTCTTTAATAATTGATGTTTTTGCAGAGCATTGTAGTATACTGCTTAGGCCAAAATAAGTACCAATGAATAAAAGTTAGAGAAACAATGTGAAGGGTTTCTTTAGTATACAGTTGGCACTGACCATGTTCACACTGGGGCCAGATGACAATCTATCAGCAATGCGAAGAAATGGGGGGGAGGGCAGCAACCGAAGAAACATATGACAGCTGATACATTTTAATTCTATGATTCAAAATGTGAAACTCAAAATAGTTAATCTCCAAGTGTTCCTTTAATCAATCACCTACTATACAGATGCCACTCACTATGCCAAGCATGACTCAAGCATTCTTGCCCTGTTCACTCATTTGATGATGTCATTTCTACTAGAAGGGGAACCATATGTTGCATTTAAATATGTTCAAAGCATTGTGCAAATTGGCCCTTTTATTTAGCCCTTTTTCCAGTTCAGAGGAGAAACAAGCACTGAATTTTCTAGGCTTTCTAGCAGTGATAACAGAAACACTAAAAGGCTATGATTGAGAGCTGTTGTGATGCCCAAGGAGTGCCAAATGTTAGTAACACTTTTGTTGCAAATAACGTAAAAACTTTTAATTAACTTGAGTTTAAAAGTGGATTAAATTTTTCTCCTCAAGCATTCAACTATGACAATAAATTTGCAAGTTCTAAATTATGATTTAGGCTAATACTATTTAAATAAATCTCATAGCAGTAACTCCATCATATAATGATTTTAAAAGCTACTTAGTTTTTGTCTACTTCCCATTTTATTAAAAATGTGATATAATTCTGACAGCTGAATATATTCTAGTTTTTCTATCAAAAATACTTGAAATAGTGACACTATATCAAGTTTTCTATAAATTATATATGGCCAATTTTTTATCTACAGTATAAAACATCCATTCCAAAAAGTTGACAGATAATCTTAAATATAAAAGTTTAAAGATTACACAAATTTTAGGATTTTTTTCCTGAGAAATTTTACTATGTAAACATTTTTATGTGAAAGCATTCTTCTTTTACCTTTCATTAACAGTGGGGATTATAATTTATGGTAAATGGTCTAGACATTATGTTTATGGAGTACAAACATAGATTCAACAGGACATTTGACATTGTCCTAAGATAATTATGTTGCAATGTGTTTTTTTTAATAAAGCCAATTAATCTCTTAGAGTTTAATAGTGTTGGTTTTTCTAAGGTGAATGTGTTTTCACTTTGTGATTAATTAGTGTCATTACCATTTAACTGCCCTGGTTAAACATCTGTTTGTATCATACTCAAAAACATAATTTGTATAATAATTTGTAAACCCACATAAAAAGTAACTTTGCAAAGTATAAGCACCAACATAGAACTTGTATATGTTTACAAAATAGTTATGTGTATATGTACATGTATGTACATATACATATGTGTTTATATTTCTGTGTGTATATATATCAGTGCATACTTTCTAGCCACATACGCCTACGAGTGATTAAACTTTAGCATATACGTCTCTTAACACCATGGTTTATTTTATTATTTTGTAGTAACAATCACTAAGTCAAAATTCACCTTTTGAAATCTTCTATCCTCTGTGTCTGTGAGGACATGCCAAAGAGCAAGTAAAAACTCTTGTTTTGCTGGAAACTCCTGTCATAAAAAGTTTAGGAGAGGAAAAAACATTTATTCATTTAACAAATAATTATCTACCTTATGCTAGTCACTGCTCAAGGCATTTGGAATATGTGAGAAAATAAAACAGAGAACCTTGTGCTTATGGAACTTTTATGAAGAACAGAGGGTGAATGGAAAATGAACATCATAATTCAGTAAATGGTACAGTGTACCCAGTGGGAACTTAGCACCTGTGGGTTGAATCAGGCCTGCCACCTGTGTTTACATGGCCTGTGAGCTAGGGATTTTTTTTTTTTTTAACATTTTTAAATGGTTGAAAAACTTCACAAGTGAACATTTCATGACACGTAAACTTAAAATTCCTGTGTTCTTAGTTTTTTTAAATTTAAGTATAGTGATAAAATATTATACTAAGTTTTAATGAAGTATATCCATACTCATTCATTTGAGTTATTACAGCTGCTTTTGCACTATGAGTTGAGTAAGCGAGACACAGACCACATGGTCTGCAAAGCCCAAAATATTTACTATCTAGTCCTTTACAGAAAAAGTTTACCGAACCTTGTATTAAATAACTTAATAATATTTTACTTCCTTACCAAAATTCAGTTAATAAGTATATTTGTAGATAGATACACTGATACATAGATTTGTTTGTGAATACATTATTTTGCTAAAGTCTTCAGATTAAAACTCAAACATTGATGTATTTTCTAGTAAGAAATATAAAGAGGTTCTCTCAGGTCTACCAGATGTCTCCAGTAGTAGATATATTACCGTCAGATAAATGTGGCATTCAAAGTATGATTTACATTAAACTAACAATCATGGAGAACTAGACATGTGCCAAATGCTTTAGCTGCATTATTAAGTTCTCAAAAGCTATCAACTGAAATACATTTTTCTATTTCCATTTTACAGACAAAGGTAACTGAGACACAGGAAATTTGAGCAACTTCTCCAAAGTCAGATTGGACCGGGAGGCAGTAGGGGGTGTTGAACCTTGATGAAATCGTAATCTCCTGACTCTACGTCTAGTATTGTTCCCTCTACCCTGGAGTTCCCTATAAGTTCCCTGCATTATATGCAGTATTGGCTTTACAGCTCCTTAACTCTGCTTAGCAATCAAGCAACACTGACATTTAAATATTATCAGCAGTTTGGGTTGAAACAGTTCGGATTGCCATCTAAGTCTAGAATAAAGTGAGTCAGTCAAGTTTATTTTATTGGCCAGACACAGTAAACAGGCATGGTTCCTACTTAATGATTTCAGCTCTGCTTTTATCACAGAAACACTGTGGATACTTGATAAAGCCCAAACCCTGTCTTGGCTTTTTCTATGCTTTTACTGACTCAGAAATATCAGTTACTTTCTATTCTTTTGTGAGAACTAAATTTGTACATGTGTTGGTGGGATGACTGATGGACTGGTGGGGCAGATGAGAGCTTATAAGATGGACCAACAAGAAAGATCAAGGGTAGATGGAACAGGACTGATTTTATCACGGACTGCAGCAGTGATAACCATAGTTCACAGTGAGCTACCGGCTCAGGTAAAAGCAGAGAATTCAGATAAACAGGCTGTGTAAAAAGTATGAAGTAAACTTACCTAGACCATCAGGGTTCACCTGTACAAGGGCAGAAACAGACGGGAGGCCGAGGTGAGGTTTATTTGAGAGTTTAAATAGTAGGAGGGGGGTGCTGGGCTCCTCATTTTTACAAAATACTAAGTATGTTTCCCATCATGTGTGGGTTCTAACTAAAGATGGGATCATAATCTACCAAGATTTCTCCATTTTTCAACTTTTCCTGGTCTAACTCTGTTTCTAATTTTCCCTGTTTTATAAATTGTATGTAGAAGCTAAATCAAATTATCAGGAAGTGAATTGGAGGGTCAGTGACTCATTAATTCAAAATACTTCCTGAGTTCCCTTTCTCAGGCCAAATACCATGCTAGTTCTGAGAATCTACTAACATAGACCACCATGGTCTCTTTCCCCTTTAAGTTCACATTTTTATTGCAGGGACAGATAGTAAACTACTTATTACATAATTTATTATCCAGTTAAAAGTATTAGAAACATTATGAAGGGGAAGTATAGGATACTTTGAAAGCTTATGGAAGAACTGAATTGGGATTAGATTTTTGAAGATAGAATTTTTAGGCTCAGATATGAAAGATGAGTAGGGGTTCCTCTAAGTGAGGCTGGAATGTGGCAGAAGAAAGAATATTTGCACGAGCCCTGAAGCTGGGAGAGGAGGGGTGCATCTATTTAAAGAACAGAGAGAAATGAAAGGAGGGAATCTGTACTGCAGAGTGAAGGGTGAGAGGGAGAAGGTAAAGCTGAGAAGCCAGATGGGGGGCAGGAGTGAGGTCATGCATGCACTGTAATAACATGTTCATGATTTTAAAAGTGTTATCCTACCAACAATTTGAAGCGATTTTAAACAGAAGAAGGATTTTTAGAGGAACTCTCCAGAGGGTGGAGTGAATTGGAGGAAGTTCCGAATAAATGTGAAAGACAAGTTAGAAAATAATTAACACCATCCAAGTGGAGGCTAAAGATAAGACAGTGGTATAAGGCAGGAAAAAGACCATAGGCGTGAGATATATTTGGAAAGTTGAATTATATATTTCTAGTGATTAATTGGATGTGGGATGTAAGGAATAAGAAGTTTCAGAATAATTCTAGCTTTGTATGATTGGTTGAATGAACATACTATTGACTGAGAGAGAGCACAGACCCAGGACCAGAGTTTTAGTGGGCAATGTCGTAAGTTTGGTTTGAGATACTGAGTTTGAAGTGTCTGTGTGATCTCCAAGTCAAGATGTTGAGGATTTAATTAGATATAAATCTGATGCTGAGTGGAAGTTCCCAACAGGAAAAAAGAAGTTGAAAAAAAATAAGAGGCCTGGTCATTGAAGCCATGATAGTGGGCTATGCAGAAGGGAGTGAATGATGAGAAGACATATAGAAGCACACCCTGAGGGGCTCTGGGTCATATCAAGGAAGATGAGCCACTATTGGATGCTGATGAGAGCTCAAGTAAGACATGTACTGAAAAAGACCTTTTGGTATAATACCATGGAGGTTGTTGGTGAACTTGCAAGACACATATCTGTGGAAAGGGGCAGGTTGAAGACATATTTAGCCATAAATTACATATGAAAGACATAGAGAAAGCAGATATAGACAAGTCTTTCAAGAAATGTGTCTGTATGAGGGAAAGGAATTTGATAGCAATGATCTTACATATCATGTACGTATTATGTATTGATAGCAGTGATACAGTAATTTAAGTAATCCCTCCATTTGATGATGAAAGGTACTGGAATGTATCTTGGAAAATATGTGTGTAATGAACAATGTTTCATCACAATATTACATTTAGTCTGATGGCATAATGCTAGAATTTAGGTTAGAGCAACAAATTATACTTCAGTCTGGGTTTCTCAGAAATTAATGTCTGCCCATGGGAATTGGACAGATCAAACTGAAGCTTTCAACCATTTTGCTTCATTGTCAACTTTTGTTGAACAGGATGAAAGGCAAGTTGCCAGAAATATTTAGTGAAATGGGGTAGAGATACACAGGAAGGAAAGCATTTTATCCATAGGGCTCTTACCGGAAGAAAGCGTAAGATTATTGCTAGGGAAATACTAACCCACTCTCCCACACCTTCAGTGGAGCCCGTCCCCCGCCCTGGAGAGTAAACACTGCCTGCCTCATGTAAACAGCAGAGAATTAACTTTTTTCTCACATTGCTTATAAAATGTGTACAGCAGTGGTCAAGACTATGCAAACCAAATCAAATGAACTGTCAGTTTCACTCAGGGAAGCACTGAAGGCTAGTTATGCATATATGCTGCAGCAATTCATTGAGTCATAAGAATCAATAAGCTTGCAACCTGGGTCATCAAGGGAACATTGCCACTGCAGGGAAAGAAATCTGAGCTTTCATAACAATGAGACACAAGTCGCATCCTTCATCAGGCCACAGGCAAGACCAAGCTGTATTCTTTTTTTCAGCTGAGAAACTGATAAGCTTTGTTATTGGCTATTCTGGTGGTAATAAGTGACTTTTTCTTCCTTTCACAACACATCACTCTCTCTGAAACAGTGACTCCTTGCTGAAATACTTTGTACACTGCAAAGAGATGAATTGCTAGAACAAGAATTTCAGATTGAATCCTGTTTCTACTGTCAGAATCTAAGGGAAATGGCCAACGTTAAATATTATTAAATGCCAGTGCTAAACCTCAGTTTCCTCAATGAAGAATGAACTTAATACTGTCAAACTCATGTTTGTCTTGAAATGTCAGTTTAGGCACATAGACTTTTTGACCTACAGGTGCTGTATATAATAATGTTAGATTCTGTCCCTTTATTTAATTGATACCTTTACACTACCCTGCATTCAAAAAATAGTCATTTGATTCTTTGGCACTGTTTGACAATTATTGGAAGTGGTTTCTGAACTAGCAAACTGAAATTTCTCCCTAGTCCACCAGCATGGTTTAGCATTTATAAACATTGTTTACACCGAGAATTTGAAGGGCAAGATTAATTTACTCTGTTTCTTCAGAAAAGACCAAATTGTCCCCCGGTTGATCATCGTCTTCATCTCCTATTCTTGTATCTTGGGACGGTCTGGATATTCTCCCCTTCAGGAAGGACATGGCTCTTCTAAAGAATTTTGGTTCTTAGACGGCTATCTGACTAGGATAGATGGATCAGGATTAAGCCCTGTATTTGACCTACTGCCAAAGCTCAAACCTTTTAATGGTCCTCCTCACCCCACCTTCTTCCACTCAGTTCCCTTCTATCAGTTCAAGATCATCTGCAATTTTCCCGTAGTCCACAAAGCTGTAAGCTTTAAATTAACATATTTCTTCCAAGCCAGTCAAAGGTATAGGGGTCAAATTTCTATTGGCTGAACTCTTGTACCATTTTCTAGAGAGATGCTCTACAAGAACACATTACACATCGAAACATTGTTTTCTGGTGAAGGCTTCATTGTGTAGCACAAAATTATTTTGGATTCGTTCATTTCAAGCCAAAATATCCTCAATATCCAACCTAAACATAGGTAGTAGTATTTCAATTATTCTTCTAAGTGAAATCTCCTAACAGTATTTTGTTGGAAAATTTTGATTCACAGATCGACATAGTTTTCATTTCCTTATTGCTAAATTATGGTAACTAGCCACACGTAGAATGGAACCAGTTTAGTGAGAAGTTCCCAGATATTGTAGTATGAACATGAATTCACTTGATAGTTTTTCTCAATCCTTCCTTTCATCTGTATGTTGTCATGTCTCTCACTGTATGTAGTAGTACCTTGATGACGTCTTTGCCAAGTCCCATAAATACCATTTGATGTTTGGTTTAGAGTACGTTTTCTTTTCTAAATATAAGACAAAATCCTGTTAATGTTAAAGACTTCCAAGCAAACTTAATTCAAATTGTACTCCTTGTTCCTCCTGAGCTGTGGTGCTGATTGCTTGGATCAGAGGAAAGGGAGAGTGGTCTCTACGCCACCTCTCTCAGCTACTGGCTCCCTCTGTGTTTGGGGTCAGGCAGGAGGGAGAAGGAAATCGAGATATTTTTGCCAGTGGTGGGGTGGGAGCTATTCTTTGTTGCACTGGGGTTCTGTCTGTTTCTGCTAATGTTGAGATAGTCTCTCTACTGGTGATGTGAATATCACCTTCACCCCAAGTACGACATGACTGAATACCTCACCTTCCTACTGCAGGAAGTGGCCCTGCCAGGAATACACACCCCAGCTCCTTCTTAGGATTTAACATTCTGAAGTCTCACAATTCCTGCCTCTCTACTAACCCAATGGTCCTCCATACTCCGTCACTAGAACTGTAAAACCATGCGAGGAAGGTTTAATTTTCCAAGGACTATATAGAAATAGGATGTGAACTGGAGGTTGCTCCATATTCTTCCCAACCAAAACTTACAGCATTTTTTTCAAGCCCTGCTTATACATATCACTCCAGAGCCTCCTGTCTTCGAATTCTCTAGAACTGAAGAGAGCTCTGGACTTAGTTTGAAAGATCTCCCTAAACTTCAGGGGATACATCTGAATTGTTTCCTTCTCCCCCTCATAATAGAAGATGAGGTCTAAACAAGGACAACACACTTTAGACACAAGTTCCCAGAATGTTCTTCCAAGAACTCTACACTGGGATGAATCGGTAGGTTCCACTGTTGAGCAGCCATCCAGCCCAAATCAAGAGGCCAATTTCCTGTAGGTACTTGCACCTCCAAACTTCAGGAGAGATTCCTTTAAGCACTCTGCACCACCACCACCACCATTACAGACACTTGGCTTCCTGGAAATGTAAGCATTTCCTTCCATTCTCCCCTTGGGAAAAGTGAAGCTAGTCTCTTACCCTGCCTTTATTCTCTTCTTTCTTCTTGTATTAGATGAGAGTGGGCTGTACATAAGACTGGTTCTGACCAATAGGCTCTCAGTGAACCCTGCAAAAAAGTGATGGTTCCATCTTTTGGAGGCTGTATGACAAAGAGTGTGGCCATTTTTCACAATTTCCAGGCCCAAGGACATATTCTGTAAGCCATTTGACTACTTGTATCTCAAAATTTCTCACACAGCAATAGTACAAGAGTTTCATTAGCAAATCCAGTGAGCCAATTTGAACCACCTACTTCTAATTTGTGAATTGTGTATTTGTGTTACCATTGGCTGAAACCTAGAATCCAGGAAGATAAAATATTTTAAGAATTTCTCAAGTATTAGGTATTTGCATCAAACACATTTTCAATATATAAGACAGAGCTAGGAATGTTGCCTTGCTAATATCAACAAATTTCAGTGTTTTTCCTTTCTCTTAATTCATTTAATTTCTTACTTTCCCATCAAATCACATTACTTGCTTATTATTTTGTTAATAGTGAAATGGGAATAATAACCATCCCATAATTGCGTGGTATATTAATTTGTTGATTTTGCTGAGCAGTTGAGACCAAAAGCACTAACTGTTATGGTTGTTTGGAGAAGGAACTTGTCTCCAACAAAGCAAAGCAAAGGACATGCCGAGTTCCAGTAAATTCAACCTGATGCCGCTATTAGTTTAAATGCCTTAGCTAAATGGTACCAACTGAGATCATTAACTTTGCTTTCATAGCAATTTTCTTAATGTTACTTAGCAACTTCACTTTGAAAATACCCATTTCATATCCCTGTAGCCTAAGGAGCATCATTAGTAGTAAAATTGCATAGCCAGAGAAGAGCTAAGGTTACATCCCGAAGATCTATCACCAGCTGCACTGAGACAGTGGCTCAGACAGCATGCATTGACTGCACAGGACCCAGCAACAGAGCCACAATAAAAGGATAAAAACTTATCCACCATGAATTCAGAATATTAAAGGAATCATTTCCATGTGTGTTATGTTGCCAAATATAAATATCTATGTATTATTGTGTAATGAATGCATATATCGAGATCACAATTTGAAATATGAAAATCTAAAATGTATCAAATGTTCTTGCCTCATAAGAAATGCATGAATACTTCTTAATATAACCTAGGAATAATTATGCCTTTAACAAACATAAACGACTTTGATGATATGAATATCTGTCTTGGGTAATGACTTCTTAAGAAATCAGTTTAATATAACAACTGTTGAAACTCAAAAGTAATCAAAACATTATAGTTAAACCAATTATTTATTCTTTCTTCCAATTTTATGTATTTTTCAATTGTTTATAATTAGCACAAGCACTCAATACGACAGGCACTATTAATTTTTAAATTATGAAAACAGAATTTTAAGTAGACTTTATTATAGAAATATTATGCTTTTATATTTTGCAGTACAGAGGTATTTTCTGTTCAATTTCTCTATCAAAGGCAGGGGACATTCATTTTTTCCTAAGAGAAGAAAACAAACAAAAATGCTTAAATACTGTTAGTAAGTTAATTCTTCTTCCACGACTTCATGCAACATTCTCTGGTTTTCTTTTAATCATGTGGTGCCTCTCCCGCTGGTCTCTTTTTTTGCTTACTTTTCTTTAAATATAGATATTCCCTATGACTTACTTCCTATCTTTTGCTTACACACTGTGTGGTTTCATTGTCACATTTATATAGTTGATACTTATATCAGTATTCATCCAGCCATCCGGTCATCCATTCACCCAGACATTCATTCATTCAACATGTATTGAGTGCTACTGTATTCCAGATATGTGAACCAGGTGGTGAGAATTCAAAGATCATTAAGACACAGCCCCTGATTCGAGGGATAAATAAATGTTGGATATTTCTATCTATATAGGCTGACAACCCCTCACGTTCAACATCTAAAATTAAGCCTTTGCTTGTCTCAAATTGTATCTCCAGCCAACATTATCTATTTCTGTTCATGGTTATTTCAAGTTTCCAGTCTCTCAGGTTAAATTTACTGAACCTCCCCTCCCCTCCCCATGATGCCCACCCAATAAATCTCCACTGCTGCCTTACGTTCTCTGTTACTTCATATCAGGGACACTTGGTTTCCCAAACATCCTTATTTATGAGATTTTAAATTTTTATTTTGGTAAATCATGACGGGACAAACATTTAAGTAAAATATTTACAGTGTCTTCCACCTCTACCCACTCATAGACACACCTCTCAAATACTAGTATTAGGTGACATTTCCAAAATTTATTGGTTAGTTTCTGTATGTCAGGTACTGGGTCGAGATCTTTCCATTCTTTATCCCCGCTCTCCATCCTCCCACCAAGAAAAGTGACCAGAACAGCCTTATGACAAAGATTCTATTTTTATCACCTGTTGAGCAGTGAGAAAACAAGTGACCTAATTAAAGTCATAAAACTAGGGAATGGCTATCCAGGTTTAAAACCAGGAGGTCAGATTTCAAAGCCTGTTTTCTTAATTTATCTCCTATAGTCTCTATGAGAGTAAATTATCCTTGCTTTCCTTCTGGTAGTTATGCCCATAATTCTAAACAACATGCCTGTTTTATTTTTATCAACAGTAGACAATGTCTGTTGGCTCCCCACTAGGAAAGAAAAGGGTTCAGTTCATTTTCCTCAGACCTATTTCCAATGCTTTTCCCTTCCAAATACATAAATATTTTTAGATAATTTGTAGTTTATTACATATCTTCATTTTAAGTTGTTTCTCAAACAGCATATTATTTAATATTATCCTATACCATGCTTTGTGCTTTTTCACCTAAAAACATCTTGCTAATATTATCTCTACACAGTTACAATTGTGCTATATTTTTAAGAATGTTTATTTTTTTAAAACATCTTTATTGGAGTATAATTGTTTTACAATGGTGTGTTAGTTTCTGCTTTATAACAAAGTGAATCAGTTATACATATGTTCCAATATCTCTTCCCTTTTGCATCTCCCTCACTCCCACCCTCCCTATCCAGCAACCTAAGTGTCCATCGACAGATGAATGGATAAAGAAGATGTGGCACATATATACAATGGAATATTACTCAGCCATCAAAAGAAACGAAATTGAGTTATTTGTAGTGAGGTGGATGGACCTAGAGTCTGTCACACAGAGTGAAGTAAGTCAGAAAGAGAAAAACAAATACCGTGTGCTACTATTTTTAATGGCTGTCTGAAACCCTACACTACATTGTAGTATATCTACATTCATTCAATTAGTCCCCATCTTAATGGGTATTTAGGCATGGGTACTTTCTATTTCAAGCAGTACAGCACTGCATAAGGAGCACTTCTGTGATTCCAGATTTAGGAATGCTTTTCTTTGAGGGACCCAGACTCAAAATGGATGCTTCAGTTCTACGGGAAGTTTGTTCAGTTTATTTAGTGAAGAGCCTCTTCCAAATCTTCTCCCCAGACATGGAGTACAAGCCAGGCCTTCCGTCCTGTGAATAAAGCAGGAGGGGGGCGGGGGGAAGGCAGAGTGCAGCATGTCACTTAGTATTATGACCCTCAGTGAATACCCCTGCTTAGCCCCAATTTTTCCTCCCACCTTCCACACAAGCCAACGCCAACTCTGAGCCTGTTCTCTGTGGTTCCTCCAAAGGAGGTCAGCTGTATTGCCACCACAATGACTTCCTCTGCTGTGTTTTCCTCAAAAGGTTCAATCTGCTTTTTATATTAAAAAAAATGTTTATAGTTTTCATAGAATGACAATCTTTCTCAATCTCTTAGTTCCATTTATTCTTAGATGGAAGACTAGATAAAAATATTTCGTAAGTTTGATAATGGAAAATTATATCTATTCTTAAAACGTTTTATCACAGTGTGCATTGGAAAATAATGAGCACCTCCCCCTTTTCAGGATTCCTCTGCGTTAGTGTTATGTATTTGTTTGCATGTTTGACTTTACTCTGTATGTGTTTCTCTGCCTATTTTTTACCCCACCTTCAATCACATATGATATTATATACAATCCAGAAAACAAAAGTAATGAAGATTAGAAATTCAGTAACTGTAAATGCAAGATAGAGGCTCAAAGACTAGAAAACTGGAATATGGGTATACAAATAGACTGTAGGTTATACAAGTTGCAGTGCACTTGACTCATCTGTCTAGTTAACTATGGTGAATTAACAATAGGGGAGCTGTGAAAAGAAGCAAGAAAGAGAACTAGTTAAACTATGCTGGAGATTGAGCCACCAATGGCCATAATGAATTTGTGATGGGAGATCTGAACTTGCTCTTCTGATCATTACCTTACACGCATCCATTTCAGGATGCCTATCATAGTGGGAGCATCTTATTGAACAGTGTGTGAATTTGGAGTCTGGATATAAATATAACACAATTTCACATAGTACTTATCTAAGGAATAACAATCATTTTCAACATTGGATAAGACGCTGGTTGTGTTTGTGTTTTGAAACATGGAAGGTTGGTTTCTTAAGGCAGAACCCAGCTAGAAGATTTTTAAGGATGACTTTGACTATATATTTTTTTTGCCTTCTTTGCTAACAAAGACCTAACTCCTATATAAGTCTCTGTTGCATTGCAGTTGCCTGGTAAATAGCATATGAGATAACTACCTCCCCTAGAAAACAGCACCTGATTCATTATATGATTCTTATTGTCCAATAAAAGAACATCTACAGATTCCTCAGGGGGAGCAAAGTATTTCTTGGAATTTAGCTCTGATATAAATCTGTGAATGGCTCTGTGTTGAGAGAGCAGTGAGTGAGAGCATGAACAAAAGGTTTAACAACTTTATATGTGAATGTCTACCAGGTAACTTTGACAATGATGGGAGGAAAACAATTAAATATAGGAGTCTACTCTAAGTAAGCCTAGTGAAGACTTAGGAGGTATTCATTAAGAAAATCAATGCTAGGTGTCACTAGGAGTATTTTTTTTTTTTTTTTTTTTTTAGTGATTCCATTAGGGTCAAGTAATCTTGCCAGACACATCCTTGAAGTTGATTAACCTGGAAATCTAAGCCTAGTCCAACTGCTTTTAGAAGCTTGTGTGAAATAGAACCAAAAATCTCAGTGATAAAAATTCTCTTTGCTCCTCCTCCTTAGATGCTAACAAATGCTACTCATAATAAATTAAGTAAAAAAAAAATATGTTTGCCAAAGGTATTGGAATATAATTTTATTGTCTCAGAAAAACACAGATAGAAAAGTTTAATTACCAAAGTAGAATATTGACTAGTTTGTAGACAGTCTGTATCTGTTTTTTGTTTCCCACCTGCATGTTTGATCGAGTACTAGTCATCAAAAAAGGGAAATGGTCATATTACTTTCATAGTAAAAACAAAAGAAAACAAAACAAAAAAAAGAATACATAGAGTTGATTCCAAATGTCTTCTCCTGGTGTCCTCATTCCTGGCCCAAACTAATGATAGTCTCAGGGCCTCTGTCAGAATGGATAAGTGCTGATGATCTAAAGATAAGGATGTCCTGTCTTGGACAATGTCTTGGCTGAGTTGAGCCACATTCTTATTTGTTTATTCTGCTTTGACTAGGAAAATCATTCTAATTAAGTCAACTCTCAAAGCATCACTTGAACAACAAAGATGTACCCTGAATCATCCCCACTCCCTCCCAGAGCCTTGGCCCTTTTATAGAGTCCACCCACAAAACCTGGTTCCCATGGTGCCAGCTTGCCTCTGATTGGTTTTTTTTTTTTTTTTTTTTTTGGCGGTACGTG
Organism: Aethalodelphis obliquidens; assembly: GCF_003676395.1. Taxonomy (NCBI): domain Eukaryota; kingdom Metazoa; phylum Chordata; class Mammalia; order Artiodactyla; family Delphinidae; genus Aethalodelphis; species Aethalodelphis obliquidens. The sequence goes on along the minus strand of NW_020837959.1, from coordinate 17,032,256 downwards.
GGCCTCTCACTGTTGTGGCCTCTCCCGTTTCGGAGCACAGGCTCCGGACGCGCAGGCTCAGCGGCCATGGCCCACGGGCCCAGCCGCTCCGCAGCATGTGGGATCCTCCCGGACCGGGGCACGAACCCGCGTCCCCTGCATTGGCAGGCGGACTCTCAACCACTGCGCCACCAGGGAAGCCCCCTGTGATTGGTTTTTATTTCCCAGGACTATTACAATAGGAGTTAGTTCTCTTACTGGCTTATTTCCTGCAAATATTCAGTCAGAAGAGTGAGTCTCTGGTTATCATTGGCTCAAATATATCACCAAAACTGAGTTCGAAAAAAAGAAACATCAAAATACTCCAATAATAAGTTGGTAGTGACAGCTTAGAGTTATCTTTGGTTCACATTATATTTTATACCGTGTACCCAAAGGCCTGACATTTTTCGTAGAAAAATTCATACACAAGGCTTGACATCTACTTTATTCATTTCAACCTCCAGGGTGGAATTTAAGAATGCTCCTGTACAGCTAATCATTAGTAATCAGTCCTGCTGATCCTTGGTTTTGAATGTGAAATCATGCTATTAAACAAACAAAAATGTATGTACAGCTAGAAAAGAATTCTGGCAAACCTTGACTTCAAAAAATTCTGAGAAAACAATTTCCTTGTATGTGTTAAAGCTTACTATATAATAAATCCCGAGGGAAGAATAAATTGAGAACAATAGATGCTTTAAGGACATTTGGCTAGCTTTGTGGGGGGGGTATTTTAAATCTAAACTTCATTCATTACAACAAATAAATCCTTTGTAGATTAAAAGTTAAGAGTTGAAAAAATTAAAGACAAAGGAGAACAAAAGTATACTGTTTTCTCTATAAAAGAAAATGCTTTTTGTCCATAATAACAATGGGATAAAATTAAAATGATAAGATTAACATAGTACATATGCAAATATCTGTAATGAAAGTCATTTAAAATTAAATATTTTCACGTTATTAGGAGAATCGTTAAGACAAGAAACCAGGTGTATCAGAGCAGACAAGTTGCACAGTTCCAAGGCATGCCATTCACATAATTATATGACAACCATTTTTTGTAATAATCGTAATAATAATGTAATAATAATACATACATACATATTAGATACTAATGCTTAAAATTAATAAATAATTTTAAAAGAAACATTTTTCATAATAAATTAGATTTTTATGAAATCTAAATTTTATAGTAAAACATGTTTTTAAAAATTAAAATACTCACTTTTCCCCAGAGGGAAATAGAGACCTGCATGATTATTGCCTCTGAGAATGAAAACTGGCAGGACATTTCTTTTTTACAGACCAATTGTTGTGTATTTCTTATCCAATACTCTGGAAATTGAACTTTTAAGAAGGTATCATGAAAATAATCCAGAATATGGATGAATATTTATTCGCAAAGATGTCTATTATGTGACCTAAATTTTGAACACTAGATGGATAGTTTTAAAAGTTATGGTCTATCTCTACAATGAAATAATTTATAACCATTAAGAAGTATTGATAGCATAGCACTAATTTTTAAAAAGTATTTACATAGCTCTATGTAGACAGGGACATTTTCCATCTAGCTCACATATCACCTGTAGAATGCCTGGCATGTAGTATATGCTTAGAAAAATAGAAAAAACATTATTATTAAGTTTGTTATATTCTCAAGTTAACAATGATTACCTATTACCATAGGATTATGCCTGATATTCGTCAGCTACTTATTATTCGACACTTTCCAAATATTCTAAGAAAAATGCCTTTCTTGTATTATAGGGGACAGTTTATTTTTAAAGCTCCCAGCTACCAACACATTGTTGTTATGCAGCTATCCACTAAGAAAGGATAAGTTTTCAAGAAATCTGTCTTAATGAATTACTTTGAGAATTCAATGTAGCATCATCTGCATTGGAATCATCTGGGGTATTTACATAAAATGTACATTTCTGAGTTTGGTTGGGGGGCGGAACAGAATCTACATTTTTATCACATTTTTGTGCCCCTTCCCTTGTTTACCCATATGGTTCTCCACCACATTAAAGCAAGAGAATCACTGAATTAGGAAGATAATTAAAATTCAGCAAAATCTAAACAGCAGGAATGGTGGCTTTTTAGAAGAGTTTCGTAAAAGCCTGCTGAAAATGGCTGGTAAATTGGTGTAAGAAACTTTATGAGAGAGGCTATGACTGTATGCAGGATAATGGAACCCTAAGTAATAAGAATAAAGGAATCATCAGCACTAGACAGCATTGAATTTATAGAGAAAAATCATTTTAGATAAAATATATGGCTTGGGATTTGTTTTTGCAAACATATGAATGCACAAATTAGTTCTTACAGTAAATGGTGACTTTTCCTAACATGAAAAGCCAAAGCATCAGTGATAGACACTATATAAAATATTTTTAAGTTAGTGGTCTTTGATGCTGACTAATATTAGGCAATAGGTGTCTGGTATACTTGTAATTTAGACATTTTTTTAACTCTCTTTCCCAAACCAATTAAACTCTACTGATATTCTGAGACTCTGCATTTTAGTTGATTCTAATATATATATATTCTAATATATATATATATATATATATATGCCAAAAAGCATCAACCAGTCAGCAAATATTTATTAACTACTCCCTGTGTGTAGGCACAGTTCTAGGTGTTATTTATGAAATGGTGAGAAAGACAACATTCCTGCCTCAAGGAGGTTCTATCCTAATGGCTGAGCACAAACAGTAAACACGTAAACATAAGTATAAAAAGAAGAGATAATGACTGCAATGAAGAAAATAACTCAGAACAACATAGTAGAGTGTGGGCCCTCTAAGATGCATCTTCTTTAGCTAAGGTTGTCATCAGAGAAGCTTCGGTGGAGAGGTGACATTTGGGCTAAAGCTTGAGGCAGCCATACAAGGGTCTGTAGCAAAAGCGCCTTAAGAAGATTAAATAACAAATGGAGAGGCTCTAATATAGGAACAAAGTCAAAGTTTGGAAGCAAGGCCAGTGTAGAGAAGATGGAGACTAAGTTAAATTGATCGTCTGAGCAAAGCTAAGTGAGGCCATCGTAAGGAGAGCTACTGAGACAGCTACTGGAGGACTTTAATAAGCAGAGGAAAACACGATCGCATGACTGGATCTAAAATGATCACTCTGACTGCAGTGGATTGAATGTTTATATCCCACCCAAATTCGTATGTTGAAATCCTAACCTCTGATTTGAGGGTTAGGATTTGGAGCCTGTGGGGGGTTATTAGGTCACAGGTGGAATCCTCATGAATGAATTAGTACCCTTATCAAAGGGAACCCAGAGAGTTCTCTGCTCTCTGCCATGTGACGATACAATGAGAAGTTGGCAGTCTGCAACCTAGAAGAGGGTTCTCGCCAGAGTCTGACCATGCTGGTACCCTGATCTTGGATTTCCAGCCTCCAGAACTATGAGAAATAAATTAGCATCATTTATAAGCAACCCAATCTATGGTAGTTTGTTATAGCAACCCAAACTGACTTAGACATTCACCTTTGAGTTTTCAAAGTATTGCAATAACTATAGCCCAACTAGAATAGGAAGGGAAGCTATTTAGAAAGCTGTTGTGTCCTAGATAAATCACGTTGCTTGAACTGGTCTTGAGATAATAGATGGGGACACGTGATTGGATTTTGTAGGTAGATTGATAGGAAGAATCAGAAAGGAGGAATCAAGGGTATATACTGTGGTGCTGTGAACTGAGGTGTATCCCTCAATATTCATATGTTGAGGTCCTAGAGCCCATTCCAGTGGTATTTGGAGATGGAACTTTGGGATGGTAATTGGGTTTAGATGCAATTGTGAGGATGGAGTCTTCACAATAGGATTAGTGTCCTTATAAGAAGACATGAGAGAAGTCTCTCTCTCTCCAACTGCCATGTTGAGGACACAGTGAGAAAGTGGCTCTCTGTGACAGAAAAGCAATTTCTGTTGTTTAAACCACCCAGTCTATAGGTATTTTTGTTTTGGCAGCCTGAGCTGATTAATACGTTAATTTTTTGAGCTGGAGAAACCAGGTGATACTTTCTGCAAAGTAAGATAAGACTTGGAGAAGGTTAGGTATGAGGAAAAATCAAGAGTTTGGTTAAATAAAAGATGCCAATTAACCTCCAAGTAAAGTAGGTAAATGAGGAATTGGAATTTTTTTTTTTTTTAGTCCATGGCTTAGGAAGATGCTCTAAATAAACATAAATATTTAGTAGTTATCGGTATAAAAATATCTAAAATTTTAGGGCTTCCCTGGTGGCGCAGTGGTTGAGAGTCCACCTGCCGATGCAGGGGACACGGGTTCGTGCCCCGGTCTGGGAAGATCCCACATGCCGTGGAGCGGCTGGGCCCGTGAGCCATGGCCGCTGAGCCTGCGTGTCCAGAGCCTGTGCTCCGCAACGGGAGAGGCCACAACAGTGAGAGGCCCATGTACTGCAAAAAAAAAAAAAAAAAATCTAAAATTTTGGACTAGATTAGAAAAGAATGTCAAGGACTGTTATTTTGAGAATTGTCCTATGTCAGACAAATTAGGTGATAGCTGGAGAAGAATAAATCAAAGGATAATGTTTTAAGATGGTTAATACCAAGACATGTTTGTGTGTTGATAATAATGAACCACAGAATGGGAAGAATGTATGATGCAGGAGAAAAATAGAATACTCACAAAAGTGGAGACACTGAGAAGGTAAGAGATGGTTGATATAAGGGCCACCAGATTGATGAGTTTGGTGGGTAAAATAAGAGGCTGTTTTATGTGATTACATCGATTTTCCCTATGAGTTAGGGGGTAAGGTTATCATCTGGGAGTGGAACAGAAAGTAGTGTTAGTTGATTGAATGGTCTCATGAGATAGAGCTGGATGGGTGGGAATACTATAGTAAGTGAAATGCAAAACTAGGAAATATTCAACTGAGGGTGGAGTGCTTGAGATCATGATGGCAGAACTAGTGGCATTTTGGAGGATGACAATTCGTGAATGATGAGGTATGGAAGAGAAGGTAGTTGAAGCTGCGGGGGATCAAGAACTGAGAGATCAAGGTGCCAGATGGATTCTCTATATGAATGCTAATGTCTTTGGTAATTAATACAGAGTTAAAGCAGAAAACCAGATGCAATCAATAAATGGATTATAAATAAATGAGAGGTTAATAGATCATACCAAAGAGGAGAAAGTGCCCGAAGTCATGTATTTTGAAAGGATCAGGGAGTTTGGAAAGAGTAAGGGAAACCAATGGTTTAGAAGTAGCAAAGAATGACATCTACCTCTGGGTAGTAACAAACATGAGCTGTGCACCCCAAAATAAAGCCACACGTGAACAATGTTCTCGACAATCAGCCAAGTATACCTTTGAGAGGTGAAATTACGAAGTACACATCTTGGAAAATTGGAGAGTAAAAATAAAATTGGGTGTGTAGTCTCTCTAGTAATTATGGGAACAATTCTGAAAACTGTGATTAAAAAATTAAAATGAATAGTCAATGCAGTTGTAATATTTTGTCCAGGGATCTTCAAGAACTGGGATGAAGATACTGAATAAGATATTTTAAGCGCATCTTGGAATTACCTTCAACTGACAATATATTGTCTAAATACTGTCTAGATAGAAAGCACTATAGGTGAGTGACTAAATGTATACTAGGCACTGATAAAACACACACTCCTCTCTTTCAAACACTCACACATGCTTAAATAAGAAATTAAGTATCATATCAAACAATAGCATACCGTCTCATTACTATATTATCAATAAAAATCAGACTGCTGTTATTCTTACATCTTTGGTTAGGTTTATAGCATTTCTTGATAAATCTCCTAGGAATTATATCTTGACAAAGTGGAAGAACAGTGGCTTTAAAAATGACTATGATGTTGAAGAAAGAAATGGGAACATTTCTGTGTCTATACTAGCTGTTGAAGGGGATCTTAATTGAAGTGACAGAAACAATAACTCCGAGTTCCATGTGAATGAATGTAACCAGTCTTTTGATCTTAGATTTCTACCTAACATTCTTAGGCCTCAGTTTTCTTATCTGGAAAATTAAGATTTTGCTATCTACTCTGTAGCATTTTTGTAAACATTAAAAGCAATGAAGAGATAGTACCTTAATCAAATATCTGCAACGTTGAAAGTCCTAATAAATAATGGCTGCTGATGGCTTTCTGCTATTTTCTGATACAGGCAGAAGTTACATAAACAAACACTTGAATGCCGAAGCTAAAATCTCTATTTTTATCATGAGTGATCTGGCTGTTGTGTTATTCTAACCTATCTAAATGATATTAGCAGGTTGGATACTACTTCTGAAATAAATTCTGTCGGCTCTTGTAACTCTGTTTCATCTACACGTTATTCTTTAGTATTTCAACTGAGAAAGAAAATAGTTTGCATTTTGCTGATTCATTTCTACTCTTCATGGTCACAGAGCCATTGTTAATAATATTTTGATATCTGTGAAGCTATAGAAGCTTCCTCTCAATGAACCACAAATTTTCAGCTCATAGCGGAGAAGAAAGAATCGTAAACGGGGCAGTAGAGCAGTAGGATGGACAGAGGCTCAATTTGTCCGACACAAGGATAAAGAGGAGTTGGTTCCATCATGTCAAATAGACTTGGGAGAATTTAGGGACTGAAATTTCAAGATGAGACAGGAAGAGACATACCAGGGACGTGACCTAACAACCTAAAACAAAGTATTTTTTCCCGGAGAGTTTTGTGGGGCAGTAGCATTTAAAATGGATTATAAATAAACAAAGTTAAAAGCAAGGCAAGTGTGAAGGAATCTTTATTGTGTATTGCTGATGCAGCCTTTGGTAGAAACCAAATAAGTGTACTATTTTCAATCTATTAGGAGTTTTGAAGTATAATGAATAATTTATATAAAAGGGTGTTTTAATGAGTATAATTTGTATTTCAGTGAATAGGCAGAAAAGCATTAATCATGTTGTAAAGTGATCAGTATAACTTCACCTTCCTTTAACGTGAGAGATAAAGCTGTTTATGACTAATCCTCTGGAGTAGGGGGCCACAGATCCATATCCCACTTGGTAGTCAAAGGAAAATAATTGGGCTAACATAGTGTGTGTTGGTTAATCTATGGTGCATAACAAAATGTCCCAAACGTAGTGGCATAAAACATGAACATTTTATTATCCTCATGGATTCTGTGAGTTAAAATTCAGACAGAGCCCAGGAAACAATGATGTCCTATGACGTCTGGGACCTCAGCTGAGAAAACTCAAAGGCTGAAAGTGAGCTGATAGATGAGGATTGGAATCATTTGAAAACACACTCACTCACAATCCTGGAAGTTGATTACTAGCTTTGGATAAGGCTGCCAGCAGAAACAGGGCCATCTGACCTCTCCAGGTAACCTCTCTTCTTCCTCACAGCTTAGTGCCTGGCTTCCAAGATAAGCATATCCCGAGCTCCAGGCTGAAGCAGAATCAACTTTTATGACCTTGCCCCAGAAATCACAAAGTAGTCTCAGGCTAGGCCAGATTCAAAAGGAGGAAACATGGACCCCATTCTCATTAGAAGGAATGTTTATATCCCATTCTAAGAAGTGCACGTGGCCACTTAAGAAAAAAATACAATCTGCTTAATATGGGAACAAGTGCTATCAATTTTATTGAACATCTGTTTCTGGGATCTATTCCTGACTTCTGTATCTTCCTTGATATTTATTTAGTTGTTTACTATTACAGCTTTAATATCATCTTCACTGTAAAGGCTAGCTCTTAGAATGAGTTACAAGAGGAAGATATTTTGGATAATGTTCTGAGTGGGGAACAGATGATGTTCCTGGTTTTAGAGGCCAGTTATTTACTTGGTATTATTATCATGAATATGTCATCGTTGGATAAATTTTACTATGGTAAACATTTTTGTAAGATGAGTGCTGTCCAGTATAAATCCTTCACAAAGGAAGCTTTGTGAGAATATTTTAGGAGACATTGAATTTTGATTAGATTTTGAAAGTCAGAAGAAATATTCTCACTATACTAAGATGACCAAGATTTTTCTGGAGCCATAATAGAAAAATGCTGGGAAAATGGCCTACCTTCAGGATGACCTTTTCTCCCAAGGTCCTATGAATTTATTACATCTGGTGATTTGAAGACAGAATGGTACTTTAAATAATACCATTATAGCCTAAACTTGCTACTGTAGAGGCTGAAAAACATTGAAAGTGAAAACCTTTATACCTTTGTAGTATGATAAAAAATTAAAGTTAAGAGAAATCTCTAGGCATATAAAGTCCATCATTTAGAAATGATAAAACTCTGATTCAGAGATATTAAATAACTTATTCCAGTTACATCTGATTAATCTGAGTCAGTACCTGAGCTGGGACTGCACAGAGGGAACCATTGCATTATCCTTCAAGGACATCTTATTAACTGTACACAGCAGATGCAATGTGTTTGGCTATCAGTATTAGCATTAAACTAAATTTATCCAATTAAAATTTGGAGAAAAGCAAAGAATACATATTAAAGTCCCCCAAGTATTTTTATTGTGACTTATTTGGGCAGTCCTGGGGGGTGGAGGATTAAAAGGATACAACTTCTGTGGAAGGTTTCCAAAACCTATGGGAAGTCTAAAAAAGGATCTAAAATATCAGAAAGAAACAGAAACTTTTTGTCAAAGAGAAAAGGCGATTCTGTTCTGGGTAAAAACAAAATGCACTTATTGGAGAATTTTAAAAGGACATCCTATCGGAAATACGATGTGAAGAAAGGCTTTATAAAGACAAAGTTAGAAATGTCTGAAAAAGAGAACTGAGTCATGAGCAAACTCTGGGGAAGGGATATAGACATGTGTGTGAAAGGAGAAAAGGTCATGCCTGGGCATCGATTATAAAGGAAGGAAAAAGAACAAAGACTGAAACATCATTATTTTGGTCAACCAACCATATTTATGACTAAATGTGTGGGAGTGTGTATCATGACACAAGCAAATCAGAAGATTATGCATAATTGATTGTAGTAATAACTGAGCATGAAATTTAGAAACAGGCTGAACTTGACAGAGTATATCTAGGACCCTTAAGACACTTAATTCAACATGAAATAGGGATTCACATCTGATACATTTAAATATAGCATTTCATTTGCCAAACGTACATGTTGGAACCAACAACGGTGTTGAATTTAAGAGATTAATTTAACTTAATATTTATATTTTTAAATTAATCTTTTCTAAAAGTAGTAGTATCCAATTGATTAACTTGATTGTGATGACTATTTTGTCATTATTTTGATATTACAGTGATGCCTTCCAACCATGGAATACCATCCAGTCAAATAAGTTTCTAGTCACTATACTATCCCTGAATATTGATGGAAAAGTGGCCCAAGTTTTAGTTATGAGTTAAGGACTTATTTTGTTTGTGGTACCAGTTGAAGTATGCATTCCCTGTACGCCTAAAATTCCTGGATCTATTTAGAAAAGTCTAGCTCAGATTTTACACAATCCAGTATAGGAATGTATGTTTTGTGTGTATAAGTATATATGTATGCCCTTGCAGCTATAACAGGATTTGGTCATTCATATTGTATTTCTAGGATTAAAAATCTCATTGCACCTGACCCAGAAGTCTTGTATGTTCTACAAACATCCAAGCTAACTAACATCCAAACATTTCAAGCTAACTCGTTAGCGTGAAATAGATAAAAGTCTCAGGCTCTTCACAGTTCTTGACACAATTTTTCCAATTTCATTTCTTGCTGCTCCCTGTATTCCTGTCTGCAGGACACTTAAGGTGCATTACTCACTCTTCTCAAATATAACTTGCAATTCTGTATCTTAATTCATAGATTGCTTTTCCATACGTTTCCACCCAGGAAAATTTTATCCACATTCTTTTTGAAATTTTTTTCTGCTCAAACCACTCATCAAACAGAACTTTGGACTTTTTAACATTTAGTTTATATTGTTAGATTAATGCAGTATCTGTGACTTTATTTTGCATTAAGATCAGCTTTGTATGATATTATTCAATATATGATGTTCATTGTGGATAATTCTTTTATTCCAAGTGGCCCGCATTGTGCCTGACCCAAAGTTCACAATACAAATCTTAATGAATCAACACAATGAATATTTCAAATGTTCATCTAGATTTTCTTCTAAAATGTTCTCTAAATAACTGTAATTATTTAAAGGGAAAATACAGCCGAAACCAGGGTAGGATTCCATAGCTTTCGTTTCCTTCTCATCATAGGAAATGTTTTGCAATAGACTAAGACTGAAAGAGAAATAAATGCCAGACATCAAACCACAATCCCAGGACAGCAGGTAGTTTGAATACTTGGTTTGAATAAGCAGACATGCTACTTACTCTGACATAGATTTAAGAGTTGCCTCTGGGAAAGATGGTAAGTCAAAACAACAACTAAGACAGTCACCCAGGGATATTTGTGGGAGACAGTGACATCAATAGAACCAACACTTTTCAAACCGATGACAAGCACTGAGTGCTGGATCTTTCCTTAAATTACTAATGATACTGCTGATATTGAGTCTTTATTTAGTTCTTTGTTGGGTGTATTATATATTCTCTTATAATAGACTGTTAAATGGACTTTAACATTGAGAAGCTCTTGGCCTGGAGATGCTGTTTAAATTATCCAGGCAACATCAAATGAATTGACTTAAAAAATGAATCCACTATTAACTTAAAAAAATAATTAAAAAAATATATATCACCTTCAAAAGAAACAAATAATTATAAAAACAAAAAAACAAAACTAAAAATACACAAAATAGTTGTACATCAAAGAACAGAAAAGTTTAGCATTTTTATTATATTCCTTAAGTTGCATTAAATTCATTTGTTCTATAAACATTTATTGAGCTCCAGCTATGTTTCAGAGAGCGTGCTGTATTAGTTTTCTATTGCTGCTATAACAACTTACCACAAACTCAGTGGCATAAAACAACATCCATTTATTATCTCATTGTTCTTTAGGTCAGAAATCCTTTTGAGCTCAGTTGGGTTCTCTGCTTAGGGTCTCACAAGCTGAAATCAAGAATCAGCCAAACAGAGCTCTGGTTATGGGGAAAAATCCACTTCCATGTTCCTTCAGGGTGCTGGCAGATTGGGTGGAATCCTTTTCATTCTTTGAATCTCTATGGCTCTCTCTTATACTACAAAACGTAGAAAACTATATGTTTTTAAAGTGCTCTGGGATTAGAGTGGAGCCATATGGATAATCTCCCCTTTGAGTTACAGATTATTAATCTTACATACGTAAAAAATCCTTTTATCACACACCCACCCTCAAGGGGTGGAGGTTATACAAGGGCAAGTGTCACTGGTGGTCATTTTTAGAATTCTACCTACCACATGGGCTATGTGCTGGAGTAAAATGATAAGCAAATCAGACTTAGTTCCTACTTTTACAAATCTTAAATTTCAGCGAAGGGAACGTAAAATAAAGTATGAGCTGTGTAAGAAGCATTGTGTGTACATGGGCATGTCAATGGAACAACCAAACCAATCTTGTAAGCTGTGTCCTGGAGGAAATAGTAGGATTTATTCAAATGAAGACCGTCATAGGGTGAGAGGATGGAATGATGTTCAAAGCAAAGGGAGTAGTATAACATGGCATATCTTGAAAGAAGTTCAAGTTAAGCACGGATGACAGTTTCCAGTGTTTGCAGAGGATGACTAGAATTGGAAGAGAGGATAGCAACGGGGAGATATTTCGGGCTTTTAATCAAGGTGCTACCTCTTCAAATGTGTGTTTAGAAATATCATACTGGTTGTAGTAGTCAAAACAGGTCCAAGAGGTATAACGTTCCAGGGAGTGATACCAGTTATAAGACCATAAGATATAATCTGAGTAGGAGATGATGATTACTGGGACTACGGTGGTGACGTGAAAGAATGTTTGTAAGTGGATATACTGAGGGAACGTGGGAGGTGGATCCTAAAAGAGTTGGAAGTTAAATAAATAAAGGTGTGAAGGGGGAAAGGAAATCAAGGATGATACCCAGGTTTCTGGCTTGAGCTGCACTGGTAGGGTGACTTGCTATTTTTTGTAACAAGGAAATGGGGAGGGAAAGCAAGCATAGGGAAGCAATGGATGGGAAGCCCAGTTTGGAACATGAAAAGTTTGAAACCCTTTCAAGCCAGCCAAATGCAGATGTTTGTAACACAGTTAGGTGTACTAGTATAGAACTCAGATGAAAGATCTGGATTGGAGTTATACAACTGACAAACCTGACTACATAAGGTTAATTGGAGTCATAATACTGAAAGCTAATCCCTAGGGAGGGAATACAGCATGAAAGGAGAAGAGAATATAAGACGTGATACCCGGGTCCACTAACAGAAAGGGCTCAAAGAAGAGGATACACAAAAGATACTAGATAAAGAAGAACTAGGGCAGTTGCTGTTATGTAAGACCAGCAAATGAGAATATCAAAAATTTCCAAATTTGAAAGGGAGTAGGCAACATTTTCAAGCACTATATACAAGTCATGTTAAAAAAAGACTGATATGTGGATTGGACTTAGTGACAAGGGACTCATGGGTGACTTTGACACAGTATGATTCGGTGGTGCAGCATGTATGCAATCCAAACCAAAGTGGGTTTCGTTCTAAAAGAAACTTGAGGAATTTCTCCTTCAATAACATTTCTTTCATAATTGCTATTCTCTGTGAGAGCCAGTTTCCAGTTAAGGCTAAGCGTTGAAAGAATGTTCAGAGAAGAGTGTGACGGTGGAGGGGAACTTGATTACGGTGAACCATGGGTACCAGAGAGCACAATGGAATGGTTTCAGAGAGCAAGAGAGGAGAGACATTGCATCGTTTGATCAGGGAAATAAACATGTATTTTAAATATATTTATTTTCATTTTTGTTTCTTTTTAAAAATTAAACTCTAGCTGATTTACAATATTAGCTTCAGGTGTATAACATAGTGATTTAACATTTTTATAGATTATACTCCATTTAAAGTTATTATAAAATATTGGCTATATTCCCTGTGCTGTACAATATATCATTATATATTTTTTACACATGTGTGTATGTATATATGTGTGTGTATATATATATCTCCTCATATATTTTTACACATATTTATTTTACACATAGTAGTTTGTATTTCTTAACCCCCAACTCCATCTTGCCCCTCCCCCAACTCCTCTCTCCACTGGTAACCAGTAGTTTGTTCTCTGTATCTATGAGTCTGTTTTTGTTTTGTTATATTCATTCATTTCTTTTATTTTTATATTCCACAGGTAAGTGATAATATAAAGTATTTGACTTTCTGAGTTATTTCACTAAGCATAATACACTCCAGGTCCATCCATGTTGTTGCAAATGGCAAAATTTTGTTCTTTTTTATGGCTGAGTAATATTCCAGTGTGTGTGTGTGTGTGTGTGTGTGTGTGTGTGTGTGTGTGTGTGTGTGTATCGATTTATCTGCTTTACCTATTTATCTGGACACTTAGGTTGCTTCCATATATTGGGTATTGTAAGTAATGATGCTGTGAACATTGGAGTGCATGTATCTTTAATAAATACATATTTTTAAAATGAGAATGTGGAAGAAGATAGAAAACTGGGTTTGAATCTGGGGAGTTCCAACAATGTAATGGTATACAGTGGATTGCACTGAATTGGTATCAAAATAACAAGATATAGGAAAAGAAAATAAATCAATAAAGGAGATAGAATATTGTGATAGTCTTCTTCTAGAAGGAAAATAGGGTTCTCAGGATTCAGCTATGAATTGGAGGGAGTTCAGGTTTCTGGTGGATGGCCAGTGCTTATCCCTCTAGATGGGAAAGGAGCTGCATAGAGTCTAGCTTAACTGAGAGAGCTCCAGAAAGAGGCATATTTCTCTAAGGAGCTGGCACATAGGCCTCCAGAAATTTATTGCATAAGAAGTCCTGTATAGCAGAGGAATGACTGTTAATAGATGCGAAGCCAGTAGTGGAGGGAAAGGGAAAGAAGTTGGAAGAAATGTTAAGGTAAGTAAGGTAGAGAGAGTCAGGACCGCATACTCAGTAGCTTTGCAAAGTACTTAAATTTAATATGCATTATTTAAGAGACAAAAAAAAAAAATCATATCTGACTCACAAAATAAATACAACATTTGGTTGGTAGGAGTGTACTGAGTGAAATGAAATATTCTCAAAATAAATAAAGAAAATTTAAAATACCAGTCTCAAATGGTTGCTAAAGGCACTGATGGAATCAAAAAATGAATATATTTGTAGAGACTTTGTATATATGCAAAGCACTAGCTATCTACCGAAAGATCAAAGATTACCCTTGCTAAAAGGGTAAAGTATTTAAAATAATGTCTAACTCTCCCCATTGGGTTATCTCACTCTTTCTTGCTACATAACAGATTCAAGTAGATATCCTGGGGTTTATGGAATGGCAAAATTGAGAAAAATATAAGAACATAATGTAGAATCACTACACAAGGTACTTTCAGAAAAATTGCAATAATTTATACCAAGGAAGACTGTATCTTAGAGCCAGAGGAGCATCTATCTTAGGATCCATAATGTTCAGAATACCATTAGGATGTTTTTAAAAAATCAATTACCTTTAGTTATCAATATTTTCCATACCTATATTAAAACTCTTTACTCAGCACTAACACCTAATAGGAGTCATCAAAAAATGATAGATAAGGATGGTACTCGGCAAAAAAGTAATATTCTAGAAATATTTTACAGAAAGAGTAGCAGTCAGTCAATGTCCCAGAATGTCTGGCTTCAGCCATTGGCTGGAGAATGGAGATGGTCCTTGAGAGAAGGAACAAAGGGAATGAGCAAGTTTTTAGTGGTGAGAAATTAGGGCAGAAATCATTTTACTTATAAATATTGTTATACTTCAGGTGATTTTGTCCAGTAGGCAGTTAGGTATACATACCTGAAATGCATGGATTTTGTCAAATCTAGAGAGAGAGATTTGAAAATTTTTAATTTAGAGTTGGGAGATGAGATCACCTAATTTAAGCATTAAGGTTAAAAAAGTTTAGAAAAGAAGGGAAATCTAGAAATGCTCAGCACTTCAGGGCCAAGCACGGTAACTGACTTAGTGAGAGGCAGAGACCGAGGATGCTGAGTGTAATTTGATCCAAGGGGAACAAGTCGGTGCAAAGGGAGTCATTAAAGACTCAGGAGAGACAAATAACTGATAAGGCAAAGGGCAAGAGGATTCAGGAGTGAGCAGGGTTAAGAGTGCTGTGCATAGGTTGACCTTGAACAGACCTCATCCTGGGAGACTGGAGGAAACACAGCCTGAAAATATCCACAAGTAGCAACTTGTAGGTGGTGGAGTTAGGAGGAGTTGGTGGTTTTCATGTCCATCATGGCTTCAGATTTCTAAAATAATTAGTAAAGGCCATCATCTCTGGGTAAGAGAGGGAGGAAGGATATGGGGAAAAGTAGCAGCAGATCTGAACAGTCGCTAAGGAAAACGGAGAGGTGACCAATTGCAAGGGAAAGTACTGCTGGTCAATGCTGAGGGGGTCCAGTGAGATTAGAAACTGTACATGTACAGATTCATATTGTTTTCCAGTGGTCCTCAGCTATTGGGTGTAGGAACTCACGTGTGGCTATTTGGTGGGGTGGGAGAACAAAAAATAAAAAGGAAGACTTGAAGGTACTAATGGAATTCAGTTAATCTACCCTGTGACTCAAACTTTGTAGGAAATGAAATGGGGTCCAAAGGTCTGACAAATCAGGAAAGTTGGAGGGATACTGAGATTGGAATCAGGAATTTTCAAACGTATACATGGATACAGGAGGAATGAATGCATACTAGGTATTTTCTAGAGGAGGGATATAATTCAGATGTATAGATTTTTGAGATGGCATATTTGTTGTAGTCAAGAATAAACTGTAGAGGTCAAGAGAGTCAGTTGGATGTGAAAAGCAAGGGAAAGGGGAAAGTTAATTATTCAACAAATATTTAATAAAGAACCTCTATGAGTCAGGTATTATACCAGCTGCTGGAGATACAAAAATGGCCAAGACACAATGCTTGCCCTCAGATCAGTCTACTGGAATGATTGATGTTTCCAGCTTAGGAAACAATGTGGATGGCAGAGTGACAGTATTAAAAGACAGTATCAAAAATTATAATTAGCACTCATTTGAGTAGCTGATATAAAAACCCAAGTAGCAGTATAAAC
The DNA here is from genome assembly GCF_003676395.1 of Aethalodelphis obliquidens. Classification (NCBI taxonomy): domain Eukaryota; kingdom Metazoa; phylum Chordata; class Mammalia; order Artiodactyla; family Delphinidae; genus Aethalodelphis; species Aethalodelphis obliquidens. Next base: position 17,016,061 of record NW_020837959.1, on the reverse strand, counting down.
CAGACAAGCGAGATACATAAATCTGAATTATGAAGGGAAGTCAGTGTTGAATAGGAGAGACCTAGAGGAGTATACAGGATGGCCCTGGAGAGCATGTGGAGGTAGGGAGGGTGGGTAGATTCCTGAACTCCAAGATTGAGGGGTCGATGGAGGGAGAAAGGATCCATTGAAAGAGAGTTGTGAGGAGGCCAGGCAAAATTGCTTTTGAGAAAAATGAAGAAGAGGGTTCCAGAAGAAGAATGGTCCATATAGTCCAGTAAGTCAGAGATCCCGAGGAGAAAGACCAAATTGCTTGAACAGATTTGGCAAATAGAAGAGCGTTGATCATCTTAGCAGGTGCAATTTCAGCAGATTGGGGTGGCATTCCTCCAGTGGAGGAATACATAAAAGACTTAGGAAATTATGTGTTATCCATGACGGCCAGTAACTTTCAGGGCTGTCTAATGATTGCAATATATATGCTGTATCTTTGGTCTTTTAAGTAAAAAGGAAGATGTGAACATTTACTGGAGAAATGTACAGTAAGAAATATAAGGTATACATAAGATGTACAAAAATTAACCTAAACCTCAACAGAGAAGAAACTTGAACACAGTAAGAATAGATGCTTGAGCAGGGGGCGGAGAGGGATAGGGGTGCATTATTTGTAGGAATAACGATGGTTAAAAACATTCGTTTCATCATAAGGTAATGAAAAAACCCTCATTAGTTAAAGCTAAATTCATTTCTTCACAAACCTCAAATGATATCTGTGTCCCACAGAGTAAAATTATATGCTTTTGAAAGTACAGTAGTAGATTATTTTGACATGGACAAGTAATTCCACATATTATTGCCTTCAAATTTTAAAGAGGAGGGACTTCCCTGGCTGCCCAGTTGTTAAGACTCCGTGCTTCCAATGCAGGGGGCATGGGTTCCATCCCTGGATGGCTGATTGGAGAAATAAGATCCCACATGCTGGGCGGTGCAGCAAAAAAAAAAACTTAAAAATGATACAAAATGTAAACATCTTTTAAATTTAATGGATGTCTTTTGATTTCCAGAAAAAAAAAAACCACCTTCCAGGGCTTTGGGAAGTGAACATATGTTTAAGAGTTCCATTGCGTTTTCAACATAATTAGTTGTCTATGTATCCAAATAAAACTAATGCATTTCTATGTACAATTAACTATGATTTATCTAAGGGTATTACAGTTCGAATTATTTTCTATCAGTTTTCTCATAATTATCCTTTACTGTGAATTTGCTCATTATTTATGGACAAATTTCATTTTGAGTAAATGATAAAATCTTTTTCATGATGCAGCATATATTGAACAGCAGTTAAGAGAGGTGGTTGTAGAACATGCAGCTTTACTTATTTTTCCCCCAAAGGAAACATTATTTGAAAAGTTAGACAAATAATTTATTTCAGTTCTTTTTTAAATTAACTAAAAATGAATGAGACTTTTAAAATATTTTAAGATTTTTAAAAGTTCATACATCTTATTCTTTAACAGCTTCATTTTTTATTGATCTTGGTTTTATTTATTTTGCTATTTAAAGAGAAGAGAGTACTTATGTGTATTTTCTCTGAACTTTTGTTGAAGGGTATGTGGAAGTTAGAGTATAGAAAATTTACGATTTTAGGATCACACCTCAAATAGAATGTGCTTATAAAGTGTACGGCAATAAATCTAACTTTGTTTTAAAATAGCCAGCTTATATGTGATTTTTAAACTGGCTAGGAATCAGATACATGAAATGCTCAATGAAAGCCATCTGAAGTTATATATGAGATAACTAAATGGTGTCTAAACAAATTCAGACTCTTAAAATGTTTTGCAAATTCTTAGTAAATACTGCAGTGATATATATCCATATTAGCTATATATTAAAATGTATTAGATGGTTTCAGAAGAAAAAATGTGATCTTAGTGGACATAGAATTAGATTCAGCTTAATTGGTAAAGTGAGACTAAGGAAAAATACCATTAGATTTTGTTGATTTTATTATTTCACTTTGGTTTAAGAATTGCTCATTCAAAATGCCTTTAGAGATTCTCTTTAAGATTGATATTCAGCATATAGAATTAATCAATATTAAATCTCCGTCTATCCTGGCTGTAGAACTTTGGAAGATTGTTACTTAATGATGTGAAAGAGAGACATTGCTGAGTGATGGAACCAATACAGTTACATCCCCAGTAAAGCTAATTCTGTTAGCTATTGCAGAAGTGCCCACTGGGAGGGTGATAACCTATAAGAATAGAGAGATGCAAAGTCAGATCATGTGTTGTGGAACTTCATCCACATATTCTAAGACAGTTCTGGTAATTCTCACATAATATGCAGGCTCTGCACTCTTTTTACAACCAATTGTATGGAAGCTCAGTTTTTCTACCAATAAATCGTCCCAAGATTCTTATCAGTCCAAATATATTCCAAAAACGTGATGTTCAAGGCTTTGTAGTTAAAGTGAAAAAGCCAGTTAGATCTCAAACAAAAGATGAAACAAAAATAACGATAGTGGTTATCATTTTTAAAAAGCATTTGCAGTCCCAACCACTTGTTAGGATGCTACTGGGCTGAGAAAGGCCACTGTTCTTTTACCCCTCTCCTCCTTGTTTCCAGCTCGCAGATGTGGCCCTCCTGTGTCATTGACTTATGTGGGTCCTTCAGCCCACTCTCTGCTCCTAGGGAGACTCACGATCAAATATAGAACATGGAAAACCCATATTATCTACTATCTACACTTTATGTTGAAATATGCGTGTAAATATTAATCTATGTTAAGTAGAAATACATGGCATTGTGCCTAGTGTTTTTATTAGAATGAAACAATCTACAGGTTTCGTTTTTTCTGCTTAGACATTAAGCATTGTGTAACACAATGAATAGATTAGCTAAAGATAGAAGTGAAATGGAATAATTATTAAAGAGTTCAAAAAAACAGTTGAGTAGGACATAATGTCAGTTTATAGAGTTTCATGAATACTGAAAATCAAGAATAGTAATCACGCAAGCAATGGAATTTTGACTTGAGTATTACATTTTGAAGATAACCTTCCTCCACGTGCATTGAATAAAACAAAAGCAACTATTTAGCATATGTTTTTATGACCATACTGTTAATACAACATCATAGGTATACTTTAATGTTATTATACATTAATCATAGTCTAATAAATTAAAAACCAAGGCCCCAAAGACCTATATTTCAACCTTCAACAAAAAAAAACACAAAACATAGTTTGTTATTATACATTAATCATAGTCTAATAAATTAAAATCAAAAGCAGAAAGATCTGTATGTCAGACCTTAAATAAAGGAAAGTATAACTAAACAGAACTAGTGAATCATTCAGAGAATTGCAGAAGTAAAACATTTTCTTCCCCTAATCTACATTTAAAATGAATCTCGAAAAACTGGGAACTTTGAAGAAGAGAAGTTGGGAGGGGGCTTGTGTCTTGCACCCCAGCAGCACAAGCAGAGGTGGAGTATTTCCGTTTACCATTTTATTTAGGCATACCCATATAAGGACAAACTCCTGAATGGAAGCAGAAGACTGGTTGATGTTTACTTCATAAGGTGATAAAGAGAAGAACTTGTAAAACTGACCACCCAAGTCTAAAAGCAAGGACAACATGTGGAATATGCCATGTATCACAGCTGGGTGACGTCATAAAGCCTTGTGTTTAAGAGATTAATCCCTGCCCTGAGGTCCCAGAAGAGGCTCTGTATCTTTAGAACCTATCTGTAACAGTCAGCAGGCTTCCTTTCTTCTTTTTCTAAGTCTTAGTTTTTTTTCATCCTTAATATGGACTATTAATAAGTTATTTTGGGAAAATAAAATGAGATAAGGAAGGTAAAGCTTTTAGCCAGTTCCCAGCACTGAGGAAGTCCTCTCTGAAGGTTATTTATTATCTTTAATATGGAAAATATTGACTCTTGGGCACCTATTCTTTTTATTCCAAGTTTATAAATAACAGTAAAATGTAATGGATTATGTGTACATGTACTAAGATACCCCCATTAGCATTTATCTCAATGGCTCCAGTAGGTGTTGATACTTTTTCTGGTTCTTTCTACCTCAAAAAAACAACAACTGTACTTTTAGTGGCAGGCAGGATTCAAATCAATTTCTGTCATATTACTTCTGAGTGCCAAAGGCCAGTGTCCTGATAGATTTCCGTGGGTTCAGCAGTGCATTACAAATCAGTTACCTGACTCATTCCCCTGGTGAAATGAGATGAGCAATCGGGGCTAGGCCTACCCAGGACATCTGCGTAGGTTTCCAGCTTTCCATGGAAACTTGGTCTATTTCCTTCACGTCACCCCTCCTAAAACGTTCATTAGGATGGTACCCGTAGAAGGTAGTATACTATCTCGACACTTCAACAGAGCAATAACAACCAAAATAATTTTAGTGCCATGCAGGATGGGACTCAGACTAGTCTTATTTATATGGCAGTCAAGATTTCTATCACAAGGAATAGGTAGCATAATGATATATATTATGCATTTGCCACTATGAGCACTGGGTATTTAAAAATATGTAATTATAGTCTATAACAAAAGCCTCTACCATGATCTTGTTTTTAGAGAAATTAACAAGTGTCAATAAAGGCTGATGTGAGTTTCAGCTATTTTTATGTTCATCATGGAATTACCAACATTTGGAGTTACTGCAAAACTGGCAAAAGATCAGAAGGGAAGCCTATATATATTTATATATATCCATAAGCCTTAAGTGGATTCAAATTCTGGAAATTCAAGTGGAATCTAAGTATTTGGTTTTTATAAATCATAGGTTTAGTACAAATGTTTCTGATATGTGGTAATAAATGTTTTGCAAACAAACAAGAATATGTCCTATTCCGTAGCATCAGGAACTTAAAAGAACAGGGATGATGCCAGACAGACAAATATGATACAATCCTAATACAAGTAATAGTACAGTTAAAATTAGTAAATTTCTAATTATTAGGTAAATATTACAGTTACTTAGACATTTATCTTTTAAAAATTGTGGTGGAAACACCTTGAAGGAGGGGAGTGTAAGGAAGTGTTAATATAGAAACAATGGCAGAATGTATATTAAAAAGAGACAGTGAGCTTTAACTTATAGATCTAAATATAGAATAACTATGATTATTTTTAACAAGTCCTAGTTACCAAAGAAATCTTGTAAAGTCACTTTTGAACAAAAGCCCACATACAGAAATGTGCATTAAATCCATACTAACAACAACCAAAGTAGCTAAAGTTCTTAGGAGGAGTAGAATAAAAATACCTTAATAAGTAAGATTCAGTGGAAATATATCTGAAGTTTGGAAAGGAATTTATTTTTCTAAAATGTCTAAGGATGTTTTTATTTTTTGGTAATTTCTTTTTTAAATTTTTTATTGAAATAGAAAGGAATTTAAATAATAGCTATCGATTTGACATCATGATATGTGCCTGGCTTTGTTCATTGCATTAGCTCACATTTTAAATAGGGTAAACCTAGAAAAAAGACTGTTTTACTCTCATCTAATAGGTAAGGAAATTGGTGCAGAAGGCTAAATCCAGGTCTACTAATTACTTGCCAAAGGACACATACAAAGGAAATTCCAGGGCTGGATTTCAAGAGGCAAAACCAGCTCCAGAGCCTATGTCCTTCTTCAGACCCTATGCTACACTGCTATACTTTATCTCAGCTATTGGAAACTGTGATGACAATACCAATATAATCCTCTAATGGCATTTCATCCTTAATTAATATGAATATTATTTTTGATCATCCCTTATTTTATAGGATAATGTGTGAAGGAAAGCACACCTTCCAAAATGTGAAATGTCTTACAAATATAATACAAATATTGCTTGTTGTAATTCTCCAGTTTAACTTGTATATAACATTTAAAATCAAGTTCCAACTTAATGGGTATATAAATAATGAGCCTTCTAATAGAAAATTACCCACGAACTGTGTTTCCTACTAACTTAATCTTGACACTCATAAAGTTTTTGCCAAATCAGCAAGCAGAGGACCTCTAGGTTGTGGTGTGAACATAAACGTGAAAAATAGGTCGAACTGAAAGTAAGCAGTGGGAAGCCTAGGTTGACCAAGTCACACTGGTTCACGGAACAACAGGAGCCCTGTACAGACTGGAAGATGAACAAATCAACTGAACAGAGAGAAAGTGAAATCACACAAACTAAGTTGAAGTCTTTGTAATTTCTTAGGAAAACATATTCCTGACTATGGCATCGAAGCATTTTAAAGTTCCTACAATACTGTTAGGGAAATTGCAAAGGTGCGGTGCAAAGGAAATCATACTGCCTTGTGTCCCTAATCCTTCTTAAAATAACACATGCATGTCTTTCAGGGAAACGGAAACATGGCATCATAAAGGTGGGCAAGGTGGAATTGTAACACCACATTTTTTTCTTTGTCAATCTGGGCTGTCAGTTTTACATAAATGTTAGAAAATATGACTGTATGTGTCTTACATTTAAAATTACCTACTTCTTGCTGCAGCAAGGACTGAGCACATCCTTATTTAGGCTACACAGTCCTTGTTAATGACAGAAATCTCCATTGTCATGTAAACAAAGTGTGATCTGTCTGATGTGATCCATCTGGCTCTACAGTTTTCAACAGCACTATTTTCAAGGTCACAGAAGGAATTCTAACGACATCCCAGGATACCCAGATCAAACCAAGGTTAAGTATATTTCCATGGTTAAAAATACCCACCCTTAGTTTAAACCACCTTGGCCAAGCTCAAATCAAAACAGATACTTGGGTAATTTTATCTCCATGCTTATAACAAGTTATTTATCCTTGGACATCTTCTTTCCGTTTACGAAGTTCAAGCATTCCTTCGTAAGCATGACTTGGACATTGCATTACCAGAAGCTGATTTACTTTCCTAGTATTTTTGTTTGTTTTTAATCATAAGCAGTATGGCTTGACTATCTTTGTGTTTGCTTCCCTGTAGTATTTTCTAGAAAGTATGGACCCTGAGGATCCATTCATGAATCAGTTTATGGATTCATGAATATAAGCCTAGATTCAAGGCACAGAAACAGTCTTTTGCGTTTCCTCAGCACAGTGTCCTAGCAGATTCATGACAGGCATCATGACCTGGAACTACTCATCATAATAAACACTCATAGTGTATCCATGATGTAACAGGAACAGGACTAATGGTAAACAGTGAGCAGGGTAGACAGGGTCCCTGCCCTCAAAGAGATTTCATGCTACTGTGATTTGTCTTGATAGGGTACACATTTGCCCATATTTGGAGCCTAATTATCATGCCAAAGATGAAGTCTTTATCCCAGCTAACGAAGAAAACAATATCTCAGGAAAAAAAGAGAATTTTGCTGTTTATCGCTTTTCTCCTTCTTACTTTTTCAGTGATATTTTAAAAAAAATTATTTTTATACAATTTTAAAGGTTACTTTCCATTTACAATAATTACAAAATAATGGCTCTATTCCCTATGTTGTACAGTGCATCCTTGAGCCTATCTTATACCCAATAGTTTGTACCTCACACTCCCCCACCTCTATATTGCCCCTCCATCCCCACTGGTAACCACTAGTTTGTTCTCTATATCTGTCAGTCTGCTTCTTTTATGTTATATTCACTGGCTTGTTGTATTTTTTCGATGCCACATATAAGCAATATCATCCAGTATTTATCTTTGTCTGATTTATTTCACTCAGCATAATGCTCTCCAAGTCCATCCATGTTGATGCAAGTGGCAAATTTTCTTTCTTTTTTATGGCTGAGTAGTATTCCATTGTATATATACACCACATCTTCTTCATCCGTTCATCTGTTCATGGACACTCAGGTTGCTTCCATACCTTGGCAATTGTAAATAAGGCTGCTATGAACATCGGGGTGCATGTATCTTTTCAAAGTAGTGTTTCTGTTTTTTTTGGATGTATACCCAGGAATTGAAATCCTGGGTCATGTGATAGTTCTATTTTTAGTTTTTTGAGAGACCTCCATACTGTTTTCCACAGCGGCTGCATCAATTTACATTCCCACCAACAGTGTACAAGGGTTCCCTGTTCTCCATGTCCTTGCCAACATTTGTTATTTGTGTTCTTTTTGATGGTAGCCGTCTGACAGGTGTGAGGTGAGATCTCATTGTGGTTTTGATTCACATTTCCCTGATGATTAATGATGTTGAGCATCTTTTCATGTGCCTATTGATCATCTGTATTTCCTCTTTGGAAAAATGTCTATTCAGTCCTTCTGCCCATTTTTATATCGGGTTGTTTGGCTTTTTTGATATTGAGTTGTATGAGCTGCTTATGTATGTTGGCCATTAATCTCTTACCAGTATACATGTATAAAATGGAAAAAAAATATGTCATTCTACTTAAAAAGACATTATAAGAAATAGCTGTACCAATTAGTTTTATTTAGCAATAAAATAGGCTCTGGTAATGAGAGCTCCACTAAATGCTAATATCCTTAGAGAGAGGAGCTGTATCTTTTGTCTCAGTATCACTCACTTAATTTGCAGATGCTATAGATCTAATACAGGTTGAAAAAGAAGTGTGAACTCAGAACAAGGAATGGAGAAGTAGTCATCTTCCCCATACTGGAAACAGTGTGAATACCAGGGCTCCACAGTCAGACAGAAATTTTAATCGTGGAAACTGAGCACTGAAGGAACTTGGTGACGTAATTAGTTTCTCTGAGGGTGGCCATTAGGACTAGCTTAAGCTGTGACCATTCATAAATATTGATACAATTATGATACATCAGTTTATCCCAGTATTCTGCTCTGAGGGAACAGAATAGAAATATTTAAAGGTAAGAAAACTTTTAATTTTCCCTAAGGAAATGCACTCTACACATTTCATATGTAATCTCTGAAAACATTTAAGATTTATTTGGAAAAATTCAACTAATACCAGAACAATAGGTAAGCTTCAAGTGTAATCAGTCTATCATGCCTCTAGAAACATGTTTTGTAAACAACTCTTGTGTAAGCAGTATCCATGGAACACAGAAACGTACTGATTTTATGATAAATATTACGTACTACAAATGGATTTTAATGGAGTAAGACACAAAAGATACCAAATGACCGATCAAAGGTGTGAAAAAAAAAATTAGTCCATTAGTTAAAGTAAGGTTATGATTACTGCCCAAATGCTGAGATATGAAAAAAACTTTTTAAAGTTTTAAAGCCTTTTTACTTCTGAAATTGTATATATTTTTGTTAAAATATTTTTACAGTCCATTTCAGGGCTAGCAGCTACTAAAATCTAAGCTATAAATTTTAGCATCTGTAATTGCAATGTCTCAAGACCCTTCAGAAAAATTAAACATACTATTTCAGCTAAATGCTCATACTTGCTGCATATTATAGATTACCAAAAATGTGGGGTTTTTTTAAGGAAGAAGTGTACATTTCTCTTGGGTCCTTTATTAAAATACAAACTTCTAAATATTTAAAATACTTTCAGAAAACAGAAAACACAAACATTCAAATACAATTTATTTTAAAAATTCTTTTAGTTATGTAAATATAATAATATATTTTATATCTTAAAAAGGGTGAGATAATCACTGTGTATTTTGGACTAAGTATATAACTACTAACTATATTCCGTGACAATAAAGTGTTTATGTTAGCCAGAAGTGAATTTTTCCAGATATTGACTGCCGTATCACTGTAGGTCATTTCCTCTCTGCTGTAGAGCTTAGATTCTTAACACCAATGAATGTTATCTAGAGGTACCTTGTTCCTAAAATTCTCCGGGCCTCAGCATGCTGACTACTGCATAATTTTACTTGAATATACAACAAGTGTCTCTAAATCAATGTATATCAAACTATGTTCATTATCTTTTCCCCAAAAGCTGAACCTCCTGTTTCTCCTGGCTAATAACATTACTACTCAGAGACTCATCATTAAATAAATTTCCTTTCTTTCCTTCAGCACCCCACATCCAGCATTCATCCTCCTTAACAACTCTAAAAATCCAACACCTAGGACTGGTTACAAAATGAAAATGTAGATGCCTTGTTCACAGATACTAAAAATGTCTATAAAGTGATAACAGAACATTAAACCAAATGTGGGCACTTCTGAGTGTGGAGCCGTGTGACTGCACAGACCACACGCCCTCCAGCATTTCCATAACCCCTTTTTTTTCTTAATATTTTTATTGAAGTATAGTTGATTTACAATATTGTGTTAATTTCTGCTGTACAGCAAAGTGATTCAGGTATACATATATATACATTTTTAAAATATTCTTTTTCATTATGGTTTATCATAGGATATTGAATATAGTTCTCTGTGCAGTACAGTAGGACCTTGTTGTTTATCCATTCTATATATAAAGGCTTACATTTGCTAACAGCAACCTCCCACTCCATTCCTAACCTCTTATTAAATATCTTATTCAGATACCAAGGGACTGGTATCCTTACAGTCTTGAAACTGCTCTCTCTTAATTCATTTTCTGTATTCCCACTTCACCACCACAGTCTGTTTTCTTTATCCCGGTTTTCAACCTCAGCACTGCTGCATACTGGACTAGATAATTCTTTGTTACGAGGGCTGTCCTGTGCATTTGAAAACATTGAGCCACATCTGTGATCTCTACCCGTTAAATACCAGCAGCACCCTTCCTTACAACAGGTTGTGATAGTCAAAACTATCTGCAGATATTTCCATATGTCCTCTAAAGAGCAAAATTGTCCCCTTTTGTGAACCACTGCTATCTGTACCAGAGGGCTCTTTACAAAGTATGAAGGCAGTCAGGCTACCCCCATCTTATAACATTGGAAGAACTCTCCCAAGACTATAGGATAAAGTCCATCTCTTCCTCACAATAGCCAATTGTTGTCATAACTTGGCTTTGTGTATCTCGCCGACTCTAACTCACATTTAGCTCTTTTTTCTCCCTTGAACTCCACAGTCCATCCTTGCCAAATGGCTTAGTCTTATTCACGTGCTTTTTACTATCTTTGAAACTATGCTTACTACAATCTAATTATATGCTTCTGCCGTTCATCTTTCCTCTCATCCCCAATTCTTGGTTTATTACCTTTTAAGATTAAGCTAGACTATTATCTTCTTTTGATAAAATCTTGGCTATTTTTACGCCATCCCACACAGAACTATTACCTCCTTCCTGCCCTTTATTATGCCTATTGTGCCAGGTGCTGATGTGCTGTTTCTAACTCTAACGTGACTAATTGAGGTTTAAATAATTCAGTCCTTCAAAGCATTTCCACAAGTTAAAAAAATGATTCCATCTTCAGAAACATTACAGTGAGGGAATCCAATTTACTTTAGAACATATGTTCATATAGGGAAAGTTTCTAAATAGAAAAACTTCTGTTATATCCCTCATAAATTACACTTGATTTTCCACATGCCTAATTCTCAATATACTGGTCTACATTACATATTCTTGAAAGGTAGGGAACACTCATTGTACATATTTATATCTCTGAAATATAGCATATTACTTAACACATGCTAGCAATTTGTTTATTAGTTGTTGAAAGAAGGGAAAGAGAAAGAGGGAGGAAAGGGGAGAAAAAAGGGAGGGATGCAAGGAAGAAGAGAAAACAGAAAGAAGGGTATTTTGAAAAAGAGCTCTGAGTCTCTCGATAAATGGGCTGCAGATTTGTATTTAGACAATCTTTCCTTGCCTCTCAGCATATGCATATCCAGAACCTTCTTCGTCATTGTTCGTGTCATCACCACCATCACAATAGTCAACAATGAGAAGAACATATACTGAGCTCTTTTTAAACACTGGATACATACTGCCTTTGAAAGGCCCACATACTCCGTGGATGCCTACTCTAGGAGATTTGAATGATGCTATTGTTATTAATCCTTCTACTCTAACGTTGTCATAAAAGGTTTATAGTTTAGCGTGTTCAGATATACGCATATTTACTAATGTATTTATCGACTTTGTCCAAAAGAAGACGATGTCTTCTTTATTTTTTTAAAATTAAGTAACAGCCTTGCTTTTTAAAGTCTCCACATCCTATTGAAAACAATATCTATAAACAGTATCTTTGTACAGGAAAGATATTACAGAAATGAATCACACACCTCCAGACCTGTCCATATCATTTTGGTAGCATGTCGATACACTTCCTTTGATGGTGGACCAGCTCTCAGGGAGCAAGACAGGGTTTGGTGACTAGTGTTCAAGATATGTCCTTCACTCACGTGTTGCCAGAGGATTCCAAATCACTGTTCCTCATGATTACACTTTGGTTATGAATTTAAATCACTTCAAGTCCATCTGTTCATCAAAGAGTAATTGACTATCAAATCCAATAAGTGACAGGATATTCCTTTCCTTTACTTCTGACCTTGTTCTTGGCACAGAGGAAGTTGGTTCAAGACAGCTGGATGATTGTTCACTGGGGCCAAATGAGAAATCTGTTGCAGGGAATCAGTAGCCTGGATGCACCAAATATTTTATCATTCTAAAGTATTCTTTTGAATTCATATATTACTTTCAAAATTTCCTTTGCTTTGTCTAATAATATTCTACCTTTATTCTCTGTTAATCCTGTGAAATGCATACATCTTATCTCTGACAGATTTTGGTATATAACCTGTGTTTACAGGCTTCTTTTATTAATATTTAAAATTGAAATTCCGCTTTTTTTTCTTTTTCCCTAATTTAAAACCTCTAGTGAACTATAGCTTGTTTATAAATGAAAAACCATAATGTGGAAATCGGAAGGAGTATAAACAATCTTAATTTGGTTTATCATATAATCTATCTGAACATGCCATAATAATAACACAACTGTACAATAAAATCCTTTCTTTTCAGTTGTATTTATATAATACCAATTACTTTTTTGGATGTAAAAGTCATGATTTGTATCATGTTTTTATTGCATTGTCCTTAAAAGTTAATAAGCATTTAATTTTATGTCTCTTCACTAAAGTCAATGTATTTTAAGAAGAAAAAAGTGTGGATTACACAAGGCAATTAAACAAAAAACATAGAACTCAAAAAAATAAGATCACTACTGGCCACCTTCCCTCCTCTCCTTTCCTTTCTTTTTCTTTCCTTCCCCCCCGCTTTCCTTTCTCTTTCATTCATCAAGGAAAAATTAAGCGGTCAATGTAAGCTAGGCACTTTTCTCTGTCAGATGGAAAAAAAACAAAAAACACTAGCCTTTAAGATAACATGTCCCAGAAAATAATGAAGAAATTTGTATTCTTACATAGTGTTTAAGGAGTAGTCCTTAAACTACTATAAAGTAGTTTATATAAAGTATATATAAAGTAGTATAAAGTATACTACTTTATATATAAAGTATATATAAAGTAGTCCTAGGGAACAACTGAATGCTCAATTATGTCTCACACTAAAAATACAGTAGTTCAGTAGTTATTCCAATGAGGAACAGATCAATGTTCCCTGGAATAACTGGCAAGTGCTATAAGGAGAAGGTCCAGCTGAACTAGGTTTTGAAGACTGATTAGAGGAAACAGGGGCAAGAAGAGACTGAAAGTCTTAATTGAAGTAGAAGAAGAATATTAGAGTGTGTCTGAAAGTAAAATTTTAATATGTGTAAGAGCTAAGAACACAAACCTCAGGGACCTTGGATCCTAGATAGAAGAATCTAAAAATGCAATAGAAAATTCTAGATTCCCAGGGTGACACAAGTAAAAGTTGTGTTTTCCCAGTAGGAGGTACAAGATGTATTATAGGAAAAGTATTAGAGTTAGGGAGACTAGCTGGGAGGCTATGAAATATGACTGAAACTTAGAAACATTGCAAAGGAAGAGACAATTGGTCTTAAAAACAGACTGGTAGATTTTCTCCATGCACATGACTCTATAAGTCAGCTTTCTTCTTCTTCTGGAATTCAATCAGAAACATCATGGAGAATGAGAAATAAATCCTGTAAGCTTTATACTTGGTGAAACTAAGTAAAATGCATTCTCTGTAGACTCAAAATATAGAGGAAAAATGCTCAGATAAAAGTACAGGAAAGAAAATTGGAAAATAATAGGATTTGTTTGGAGCAGAAAAATGTATTAATTGATTCAATAAATATGTATTGAGCTTTTCCTGTGTTTCAGGCCATAATTTAGGTGTAAGGGTAAAAATTAATAAAATGGACAAAAATTCCTGCCCTCGTAGAGCTTATAATATGGTTGAGGTGGACAGACAATAACAGAATAATTAAAATACATGGTGTGATGAAGGATGATAAGTGCTATGAAGCCAAATGAAGCAGGAAAAGGGAATAGAGAGTGTGCCAAAGGGGAAGTTTAATTTTAACTAGACTGGTAAGGGAAGTTTCTGTAGACTGAATGTCTCTGTCTTCCCAAAATTCATGTGTGGAAACCTTAATCTCCACTGTGAGGATACTTGTGGATGGGGGCCTTTGGAGGTGAGTCGATCATGAGGGTGAGGTCCTCATTGGTGGAATTAGTGCCTTTAGAAGAAGAGAAAATAATAGAGCTCATTCACTCTCTCTCTATTCTCCACCATATGAGGAAACAGTGAGAAGATGGCCATCTGCACACCAGGAAGAGGGTCCTCACCAGCCCCCAGATATGCTGGTGGCTTAATCTTGGACTTCTTAGCCTCCAGAACTGAGAGAAATAAATATTTGTTCCTTAAGCCACTCAGGCTATGGTCATTTCCTATAGCATCCCAAATAGACTAAGAGAAGTTCTCTCTGATTAGGTGATATTTGAGGAAAGATCTGAGAGAGAGAGGTAAAGGAAACAGCAAATGGAAAGGCCTGAAGGCCCAGAATGTCTGAGGGTCAGCTGGGATGCCCATGTGGCTAGACCTGAGAGAAGGACCAGGCAACTATCAGAAGTGCAGTCAAGAGAAAGACCAGGATGCCAAACTGTGTGGGGCCTTGCAAATGAGAGTGAGTGTTGGACATTTCCTCAGAGTGACAGAGGAAGCCATTGGAGGGTTTTGAGCCAGAAGACTCCTGTGGTCTGATTTACATTTTCACAGGATCATTTTGTTTGGCTTCCTCACTGAGTCTAGACACAGGGTTCAAGGTGGAAACCAAGGCACAAAGTATGAGGCTTTGTAACATATGAGGTGAGAGATGACGGTGAAGTGAGCCAACGTGGCGTCAGTAGAGGTGGTGAAAATGGTAGGAATCAGATCCATGATGAAGGTGGAGGATTTTGCGATGAATGAAGTGTAGAGTATGAAAGAAGGGTCCAGGTAACTCTCAGATCTTTGGGTCGAGTAATTGGAAGGATGGAGTTGAGATTAACTCAAACAGGGCAAACTGCAGATGCAGTTTTTTGGAGAAAAGAACAGTAATTTGGTTTTAAAAATGTTAAATTTGAGATGCCTATTGCACATCCATGTAGAGATGTATAGTAGACCATCTAGGTCTATGAGTCTAGAGTGCAGGGGAGAGATCTGTGCTGGAAAAATAAATCTGAGAGTTATTCCAATATAGACGGTATTTAAAACCACATGATTGGGTGAGGTACCCAAAAGAATGTTTTTTGTTGTAGTTTTTTTTTAAAAAAAAAAGTACAGAGCATCTC
This sequence comes from Aethalodelphis obliquidens, assembly GCF_003676395.1. Taxonomy (NCBI): domain Eukaryota; kingdom Metazoa; phylum Chordata; class Mammalia; order Artiodactyla; family Delphinidae; genus Aethalodelphis; species Aethalodelphis obliquidens. The sequence goes on along the minus strand of NW_020837959.1, from coordinate 17,000,515 downwards.
TCAGGAAGCATGGCAAAGATGAGAGCATACTGGACAATGTATCTATTTTTTGAATTTGCAGTACCAGAGTGAAAAGGACCTGTGCCAGGGCCGTTCAGGACCTGTTTTGGTTCAGAGAATAAAGGAGCAGGGATAGAGCTTTACTGGGAATCTCAGATGAGCCAGATTTGCATGAGGAAAACATCAAAATTATCCCAAGATTTAGGTCACCATTCATTAAAGTTTATGACAAATAGAGTTATAAACAGAGCATCAGGTTTTCAATAGAAGATGTTAATTTTGTTTTCTTTGAACTGGGCCTGTTGCAGTTCTCTGCTACATACTCGATGAGCGTCAGCTGCCTGGGTTGCTCCTTATATCCAGAAAGTAGATGGGCTCCCTGGTCTGTTAAGACCTAACTCTATTCTTGGACAAGACGCTTAACCTCTTTGTCTCATCTTCCTCATAGCAAAGGGAAAGCATTGCCACATTGCTCCCATCTCTGAGAGCCTATTACCACTGCCCCCTCATCACTCACTAGCATCTGCTTTAACTGCACAATGAGTGGAATTTTATTGCTTTAGGATAAAGCTACTGTGATCTTCAAACTATATTTGCATGTTAAATGATCTCCGTTTAGAGGACACTTGTTAATTTTAAGAGCTCCTCGGTTATAAGATACTGTGCTGTTCATCTTATAACACAGATACACAAAATAATGTTCAGTAACCTTTATTTACATTTCCCCTAGTTCAGAGTTAATTTTTCCATATAAGTTTCCATAAGCAATATTTACTAATTATAAGACATAAAGCTTTTTTATCTCTGAAATGTCACATTTTCTTTTTTTTTTTTTTTTTTTTTTGTGGTACGTGGGCCTCTCACTGCTGTGGCCTTTCCCGTCGCTCCGGACGCTCAGGCCCAGCGGCCATGGCTCACGGGCCCAGCCGCTCCGCGGCATGTGGGATCTTCCCGGACCGGGGCACGAACCCGTGTCCCCTGCATCGGCAGGCGGACTCTCAACCACTGCGCCACCAGGGAAGCCCTGAAATGTCACATTTTCTAATTCCAAAGTTTTCATTCCTTTAAGGTGTAGTATTAAAATAAAATTTTAAATTGTTTTGAATTTATTGGACTTAGGGTTTTCTCAGGAAGAAGGAATCTTTGCCCTTTGCACACTCAATTGTCATTTTGTTGTCTGTTATATTTTGTTGCATTTTGAATTCAAAGGAGGAGTGGGAATAACTAGTAAATGCTAGGTAGTGCTGACTACTTTGCAGGCATCGTTCTAGTTAACAACTGCAGGATGAGGACAGTATTGGTGTCATCAGTCAGTGTTCTAAGGAGGCAATGAGATTCAAGAAGGTTGAATAACTTGGTCAAAGTTGCATAATGTATCACTCATGTCTGACTAGAGAGAACAGGATATTTCCATAACCCCTCATACTTTAGCGCAGCTATCCTATTTTACTTCAAATACTGATTTTTATGCATTGCTTAAGGCCCACTCTATCCATGTGAACCAATTGTATCAAATGATGCCTACTTAAATTTTTATTAACGAGTCTATCTTTTATGTCTGCTGTGAAAATTTCCATATTTTTACACCAAACAGTTAGAGATAGATCTTGCAGAAACATGTTTATAGAGTCAGGAATAAATTTATGGGTAAATAAATCACAAAATCCATAAATTTTTAGTAAGAATCTGTCATCTTTGTGCTGCTTTACTTTCATCCATCAGTCCTAAAGAAAGGAAGTCAGAGAAGTTTTAATAAATGGAAATTGTCTGCATTTATTTCCCCTCAATTTCACCATGATTAGTTTAGAGATGGATTCAGAGTCAAGAATGCCTTAATACATTACAACCTTACTGAGTTTCTTTGGAGAGCTGTGCACTTACACATAATGCGGCCAACATTCAGTCACAATTGCTTATGCATGGGACAAGCCCAAGTGGTGCTATTTTAGACTATGAGATTAGTGGAACCTGTGGAGTTAAGCAGTGCATGGCCTCCACAGCTCTACACTACAACCTGTGTGGTATAAAATGTATTCCACTTAGCACGGCAGAGAAATTTGAAGTTATGTATTGCACAGTATTGATATTGATTATGCATGTCATTAATAATAGAAACAATTTCTGAAAGTCACATTAAAGCATTTAATTATATAGTGTATCCTGACAATTAGAATTACAACCAATATATATTTGTTTGTTGGTACTCTATCCCTTACCCAAAATTATAATTATGTAGATATATATAGATTTACATATATATTTATATATCTAAACCTATAATCTTTATATCTAAACCTATAAATTTAAATGTTACATGTGTTCAGAATAAACATAATGGAATGAGGCAAATATGCTGATAACAATGACTAGTAAAGTGACTGTAACAGGTGGCATATTCACTCCTGTGTTACCCAGCAGCCAATGTAAGGAGAGAAGCCAGAATTTGCAAATTTATTCTCCTGCAAAAAAGTAGAAATACTATCAGGTTTTTGAGGGTCAAACATAATTTAGTATGCAGTCAATTCTAAAATAAAATTCTCACATGAACCTTTGAGACATGGAACACAAACACTGTACAAATGCATATGCTATTAACAACAATTTCTATAACAGTTACGGAAGACATTTTTATGAAACTTTTCTAACATTCAAGCAGTTCTAATGGAATATTGCTTCTGATGAAATAATCTCACATATGGGTGGAATACAGACTCTAAAGAAAAAGAGATGAGTAGATTTTTTTCTTTGAATTAGGCTACATGAAATTTATTTCAACATGAATTTTTAGTTGGATGTCAAACAATTCGACAGTGTGATTTCACTTGACCTAGTGTTTATATTTTATCATACTCAGGGAGAGATATTCTATATACTTTACAAATTAGATGAGTTCCTATAGAGTCAACACTGTTTTGAGACTTGAAACCTAACCATGATTTATTTATCTATTATTCCTGAAGTGGATGGCTACATCATTTCTACATGGATTGAATCACTGAGGTTTCTTCAGGCAAAACTCTGCTGTTTTTTTCCCTCAAAAAGTCATTTTCATTTCATTTCAGCATTTGAAAAAGAGCTGATTAAAAAAAAAAAAAAAAAAAAAAAAAAACCCGAGTTCCACACCTACGGCAGAGGGGATTTTATCACAAAACTTTAGCCCAAAGATGATCCTTAAAAAACATTCATCTTGGGCTTCCCTGGTGCTGCAGTGGTTGAGAGTCCGCCTGCTGATGCAGGGGATACGGGTTCGTGCCCCGGTCCGGGAAGATCCCACATGCCGCGGAGCGGCTGGGCCTGTGAGCCATGGCCGCTGAGCCTGCGCGTCCGGAGCCTGTGCTCCGCAGCGGGAGAGGCCACAGCAGTGAGAGGTCCGCGTACCGCAAAACAAAAAAAAAACCCATTCATCTTAAACAGTAAAGTCACCCTATGTGGCCACTAGGATAATTTCAGCGGTGAAATAACCTTGCATATCTGGGCAAACTTACTTAGAATGCTTTGGAAAACAGTGGTTTTAATGATAGCAAAAATAAGCCTTAGATTGATAACTCAACCATGAGTCTGTCCTAGTTTTTGTATATAAAATCACCCCATCAAGTAATAAAGACTGATCTCCCCATTTACTTTCAGAGAAGTTTATGCATTCAGTTCATCTCTAAATAGTCTCAGACCATTATGGTGTGAATTAAAGAAAGTAGGATTAAAACAATGATTTACGATATATCACTTGAGATTTTGATCTTTCAGTATACTATTCTTGCTACATCTCCGTCTTACCGTGGTTGTAGAATGTACAGTTTATAGAAGCAATAACAACCAGGGCTTTTGACCATAGCTGATTTCTCTTCTAATCAAAAGCCAATGATGCAGTAATAAATAAGTGATAAAGTTTGATTTTTCTCTTGCTCAATCTCTCCTTGAAGGTTTAAACAGCGGTGAAGAGCAGAATGGTGGTCACTGGAAATTCTGTGGTTCCTGATGTGGGATATTGAGTTAAAGTTTAAAAAACTAAATAAAGCTGGCATAAACACCATTGAGTAAAGATTCATCAGTGAGTAGAGTATTGTTCCTTCTGAAAATGAGGCAGATTACACTTTGATTCAATTGAGAGGCTGCAAGAGGGTACCAAGTATGAGGTGTTCATTGAAGGTTTGGTGTCCACCATACTAAGTAGGCTTCAAGCCACTTGGGCTGTCCTTTCTAATAAAAGCTGGAGGAAGAGGCCTCCATTTCCCAACGGTAGGACTGCAATTCCAGTTTCCATCTGTCAGTAATACTCCGTGATGTGATATGTGGCCCAGCCTTTCTTAAGTGGCTTTTGAAGAAACTCTTAGAAGTTGTTTGAACATGATCAGACTGCTTAGAGAGCTAATGAGGACCTTGAACCATTCATTTCAACTTTATCTTCTGAGCTTTTCAGGCATGCTCAGTGTTATTTGCAGACAAAGAGTGGGAAGGGATAACAGACAGAAACTCATCTTTACCTTAAGAAAGGAAGCCCAGAATGACTCCAGAATAATTGCATTGGAAATCTAAGCACATAGGAATATAACAATATAAGTTTATGTTTATAGGTGAGTCTGGCTAGATTTTCTTTTCCTTTCTAGTTCCATATGCTTATTGCTAAGTACAAGATAGTAGAGAAAAGGCTATCCCAATAGATGTAAAGGGTGAGCATTTATTAAGTATAGGTTGCTGTTCTACAGACATTGTGCATTCTTCTATTTAATTCTCATATATACTCAAAATAAATATATGATATAGATTCTATTATTACTTCCCATTTCATAGGTGAGGGAACTGAAATCCAGAGAAGTAAAATAACTTGCTCAATGTCCCAAGAGTAGAAGTGTGTGGAAAGTACAGGACCCTGAATCTGTTGTGATATATTTTTTTGCATCTTTATTGGAGTATAATTGCTTTACAGTGTTGTTAATTTCTGCTGTATAACAAAGTGAATCAGCTATATGTATACATATATGCCCATATCTCTTCCCTCTTCTGTACCCCTCCCACCCTCCCTATCCCACCCCTCTAGGTAGTCACAAAGCACAGAGCTGATCTGCCTGTGCTATGCAGCTGCTTCCCACTATCTATTTTACGTTTGGTAGTGTCCATAGGTCAATGTCACTCTCTCACTTCATCCCAGCTTACCCTACCCCATCCGTCTGTCCTCAAGTCCATTTTCGACATCTGCGTCTTTATTCCTGTCCTGCCCCTAGGTTCTTCAGAAACATTTTTTTTTAGATTCTATATATATATATATATATATATATATATACACACGGTGTTTGTTTTTCTCTTTCTGACTTACTTCACTCTGTGTGACAGTCTCTAGGTCCATCCACCTCACTACAAATAACTCAATTTCATTTCTTTTTATGGCTGAGTAATATTCCATTATATATATATGTGCCACATCTTCTTTATCCATTCATCTGTCAGTGGACACTTAGGTTGATTAGATGTCCTGGCTATTGTAAATAGTGCTGCAATGAAAATTGTGGTACATGACTCTTTTTGAATTATGGTTTTCTCAGAGTATATGCCCAGTAGTGGGATTGCTGGGTCATATGGTAGTTCTATTTTTAGTTTTTTAAGGAACCTCCATACTGTTCTCCGTAGTGGCTGCACCAATTTACATTCCCACCAACAGTGCAAGAGGGTTCCCTTTCCTCCACTCCCTCTCCAGCATTTATTGTTTGTAGATTTTCTGATGATGGCCATTCTGACTAGTGTGAGGTGATACCTCATTGTACTTTTGATTTGCATTTCTCTAATAATTAGTGATTTTGAGCAGCTTTTCATGTGCTTCTTGGCCATCTGTATGTTTTCTTTGGAGAAACATATATTTAGGTCTTCTGCCCTTTTTTTCTTTAAATTTTATTTATTTATTTATTTATGGCTGTGTTGGGTCTTCGTTTCTGCGTGCGGGCTTTCTCCAGTTGCGGCAAGTGGGGGCCACTCTTCATCGCGGTGCGCGAGCCTCTCACTATCGCGGTCTCTCTTGTTGCGGAGCACAGGCTCCAGACGCGCAGGCTCAGTAATTGTGGCTCACAGGCCCAGTTGCTCCGCAGCATGCGGGATCCTCCCAGACCAGGGCTCGAACCCATGTCCCCTGCATTGGCAGGCAGATTGTCAACCACTGCACCACCAGGGAAGCCCATTCTGCCCATTTTTTGATTGGGTTGTTTGTCTTTTTAATATTGAGCTGCATGAGCAATTTATATATTTTGGAGATTAATCCTTTGTCCTTTCATTCGTTGGCAAATACTTTCTCCCATTCTGAGGACTGTCTTTTCATCTTGTTTATGGTTCCCTTTGCTGTGCAAAAGCTTTTAAGTTTCATTAGGTCCCATTTGTTTATTTTTTTTATTTCCATTTCTCTAGGAGGTGGGTCAAAAAACATCTTGCTGTGATTTATGTCAAAGATTGTTCTTCCTATGTAATCCTCTGAGAGTTTTATAATGTCCAACCTTACATTTAGGTCTTGAATCCATTTTGAGTTTATTTTTGTGTATGGTGTTAGGGAATATTCTAATTTCATTCTTTTACATGTAGCTACCCAGTTTTCCCAGCACCACTTATTGACGAAACTGTCATTTCTCCATTGTGTGTCCTTGCCTGCTTTGTCAGATTAGTTGACCATAGGTGTGTGGGTTTATGTCTGGGCTTTCTATCCTGTTCCATTGATCTATATTTTTGTTTTTGTGCTAGTACCATATTGTCTTGATTACTGTAGCTTTGCTGTGTAATCTGAAGTCAGGGACTGGTTCCTCCAGTTCCGTTTTCTTCCCTCAAGATGGCTTTGGCAGTTCGGGATCTCTTGTGTCTCCATACAAATTTTAAGATTTTTTTGTTCTAGTCCTGTGAAAAATGCAGTTGGTAGTTTGATAGCGATTGCATTAAATCTATAGATTGCTGTGGGTAGTATAGTGATTTTCACAATGTTGATTCTTCCAATCCAAGAACATGAAATATCTCTCCATCTGTTTGTTTCATCTTTAATTTCTTTCATCAGTGTCTTATAGTTTCTGCATACAGGTCTTTTGTCTCTTTAGGTAGGTTTATTCCTAGGTATTTTATTCTTTTTGTTGCAGTGGTAAATGGGAGTTTTTCTTTAATTTCCCTTTAAGACTTTTCATCATTAGTGTATAGGAATGCAAGAGATTTCTGTGCATTAACTTTGTATCCTGCTACTGTACCAAATTCATTGATTAGCTCTAGTAGTTTTCTGGTAGCATCTTTAGGATTCTCTATGTATAGTATTGTGTCATGTGCAAACAGTGACAGTTTTACTTCTTCTTTTCCAATTTGTATTCCTTTTATTTCTTTTTATTCTCCAATTGCCGTGGCTAGGACTTTCAAAACTATGTTGAATAACAGTGGTGAGAATGGACATCCTTGTCTTGTTCCTGATCTTAGTGGAAATGGTTCCAGTTTTTCACCATTGAGAATGATGTTTGCTGTGGGTTTGTCATATATTGTCTTTATTTTGTTGAGGTGGGTTCCCTTTTTGCCCACACTCTGGAGAATTTTTATCATACATTGCTGTTGAATTTTGTCAAAAGCTTTTTCTGCGTCTATTGAGATGATCATATGGTTTTTATTCTTCACTTTGTTATTTTTATTATTTTATTCACTTTGTTGTTTTTATTCTTCACTTTGTTATTCTTCACTTTGGATCACATTGATTTGTGTATATTGAAGAATCCTTACATCCCTGGGATAAACCCCACTTGATCATGGTGTATGATCCTTTTAATGTGTTGCTGGATTCTGTTTGCTAGTATTTTGTTGAGAATTTTTGCATCTATATTCATCAGTGATACTGATCTGTAATTTTCTTTTTTTGTAGTATCTTTGTCTAGTTTTGCTATCAGGGTGAAGGTGGCCTTATAGAATGAGTTTGGGAGTGTTCCCTCCTCTGCAATTTTTTTGAAGAGTTTGAGAAGGATGGGTGTTAGCTCTTCACTAAATGTTTGATGGAATTCACCTGTGACCCATCTGCTCCTGGACTTGTGTTTGTTGGAAGATTTTTAATCACAGTTTTAATTCCATTACTTATGATTTGTCTGTTCTTATTTTCTGTTTCTTCCAGGTAGTCTTGGAAGGTTACACCTTTCTAAGAATTTGTCCTTTTTTTCCAGCTTGTCCATTTTATTGGCATAGAGTTGCTTGTAGTAGTCTGTTAGGATGCTTTGTATTTCTGTAGTTTCCATCGTATCTTCTCCTTTTTCATCTCTAATTTTATTGATTTGAGTCTTCTCCCTCTTTTTCTTGATGAGTCTGGCTAAAGGTTTATCAATTTTTTTATCTTCTCAAAGAACCACCTTTTAGTTTTATTGATCTTTGCTACTGTTTTCTTTGTTTCTATTTCATTTATTTCTGCTCTGATCTTTATGATTTCTTTCCTTATACTAACTTTGGGTTTTGTTTGTTCTTTCTCTACTTCCTTTAGGTGTAAGGTGTAGGTGAGATTGTTTATTTGAGGTTTTTCTTGTTTCTTGAGGTAGGATTGTATTGCTATAAACTTCCCTCTTAGAACTGCTTTTGCTGCATCGTGTAGGTTTTGGGTCATCGTGTTTTCATTGGCATTTGTCTCTAGGTATTTTCTGGTTTCCTCTTTGATTTCTTTAGTGATCTCTTCGTTATTTAGTAATGTATTGTTTAGCCTCCTTGTGTTTGTGGGGTTTTTTCCTTTTTTTTCACTGTAACTGATTTCTAATCTCATAGCATTGTGGTCTGAAAAGATGCTTGGTATGACTTCAGTTTTTATTAAATTTACCAAGGCTTGATTTGTGATGCAAGATGTGATCTATCCTGGAGAATGTTCCATGTGCACTTGAGAAGAAAGTGTAATCTGCTGTTTTCAGTTGGAGTGTCTTATAAATATCAATTAAATCTGTCTGGTCTATTGTGTCATTTAAAGCTTGTGTTTCCTTATTAATTTTCTGTCTGGATGATCTGTCCATTGTTGTAAGTGAGGTGTTAAAGTCCCCCACTATTATTGTGTTACTGTTGATTTCCTCTTTTATAGCTGTTAGCATTCGCCTTATGTATTGAGTTGCTCCTATGTGGGGTGCATATATATTTATAATTGTTATGTCTTCTTCTTGGATTGATCCCTTGATCATTATGTAGTGTCCTTCCTTGTCTCTTGTAACATTCTTTAAAGTCTTTTTTATCTGATATGAGTATTGCTAGTCCAGCTTTCTTTTGATTTCTGTTTGCATGGAATCTTTTTCCATCCCCTCACTTGCGGTCTCTATGTGTCCCTAGGTCTGAAGTGGGTCTCTTGTAAACAGCATATAGATGGGTCTTGTTTTTGTATCCATTCAGCGAGCCTGTGTCTTTTGTTCAGAGCATTTAATCCATTTACATTTAAGGTAATTATTGATATGTATGTTCCTATGACCATTTTCTTAATTGTTTTGGGTTTGTTTTTGTAGGTCCTTTTCTTCTCTTGTGTTTCCCACTTAGAGAAGTTCCTTTAGCATTTGTTGTAGAGCTGGTTTGGTGGTGCTGAATTCTCTTAGCTTTGGCTTGTCTGTTAAGCTTTTTTTCCCATCGAATCTGAATGAGATCCTTGCCGGGTAGAGTAATGTTGGTTGTAGGTTCTTCCCTTTCATCACTTTAAATATACGGTGCCACTCCCTTCTGGCTTGTAGAGTTTCTGCTGAGAAATCAGCTGTTAACCTTACAGGAATTCCTGTTTATGTTATTTGTTGTTTATCCCTTGTTGCTTTTAATAATTTTTGTTTGTCTTTAATTTTTGTCGTTTCGTTGCTATGTGTCTTGGAGTATTTCTCCTTGCATTTATCCCCCCTGGGACTCTGCACTTGCTGCACTTGGGTGGCTATTTCTTTTCCCATGTTAAGGATGTTTTCACCTATAATCTCTTCAAATATTTTCTTGGGTCCTTTCTCTTTCTCTTCTTCTGGGACCCCTACAATGCCAGTGTTGTCCCAGAGGTCTCTTAGGCTGTCTTCATTTCTTTGAATTGTTTTTTCTTTATTCTGTTCCGCAGCAGTGAATTCCACCCTTCTGTCTTCCAGGTCACTTACCTGTTCTGCTTCAGTTATTCTGCTATTGAATCCTTGTAGTGTATTTTTCATTTCAGTTATTGTATTGTTCATCTTTGTTTGTTCTTTAATTCTTCTAGGTATTTGTTGTTTAATTCTTTATTTATTTATTTTTTTGCGGTACACAGGCCTCTCAGTGCGTTGGCCTCTCCCGTTGCGGAGCACAAGCTCCAGACGCACAGGCTCAGTGGCCATGGCTCACAGGCCCAGCCGCTCAGTGGCATGTGGGATCTTCCCAGACCAGGGTACGAACCCACATCCCCTGCATCAGCAGGTGGACTCTCAACCGCTGCGCCACCAGGGAAGCCCTGTTCTTTAATTCTTCTAGGTCTTTGTTAATCATTTCTTGCTTCTTCTCGATATTTGCCTCCATTCTTTTTCCAAGGTCCTGGATCATCTTCACTATCATTTTTCTGAATTCTTTTATGGAAGGTTGCCTACCTCCACTCATTTAGTTGTTTTTCTTGAGTTTTATCTTGTTCCTTCATTTGGTGCACAGTCCTCTGCCTTTTCATTTCTGTGACTGTGGTTTTCATTCCACAGGCTACAGGGTTGTAGTTCTTCTTCTACTGTCTGCCCTCTGGTGGATGAGACTATCTAAGCGCCTTGTGCAAGCTTCCTGATGGGAGGGACTGGTGGTGGGTAAAGCTGGGTGTTGCTCTGGTGGGTAGAGCTCAGTAAAACTTTAATCCACTTTTCTGCTGATGGGTGAGGCTGAGTTCCCTACCTGTTGGTTGTTTAGCCTGAGGCGACCCAGCACTGGAGCCTACAGGCCCTTTGGTGGGGCTAACGGTTCGCTTTGGGAGGGCTCACAATAAGGAGTACTTCCCAAAACTTCTGCTGCCATTGCCCTTCTCCCCACCATGAGCCACTGCTGCCTCCCACCTCTGCAGGACACCCTCCAACACAAGCAGGTAGGTCTGGTTCAGTCTCCTATGGGGTCACTGCTCCTTCCCCCTTGGTGCACACTGCTTTAATTATAGTAGCAGTGTGCACGAATAGCAGTGTGCACGAAGTATGGGCCTGGTGCGAGAAGAGGGATCCCTGCCGAGCGGGTTGCTGGTTTCACGCGGCATGGTGATTAAGCTCGTGATCTAATGGAGCGACCATAGGATATAATGGAAATAAAATTGTTAAAGGACATATAATATGTAAGAGCATACATATTATGTAATATGTAAAATTAATGATAATTAATACGAGCTTTAACTTATCGTATGGAAAATAAATGAATGCACAATAATACATAGCATGTATATATGAATATTCACAAGGAAAGACTAAATATTGGTATGCATGCGTATATGTTTATGTAATGCGTACAGTAAAATGTTTTTAAAACAAATTACTTTTAATACTGACATAGCACTGTGACGTTGTGGTAATTGTACAATAAGCTTTTTTCAAGGAATAGTTTATGTAGAATTCCAGCTTTGGGTGTTGGTGGTGAGGTTTAATGTCTCTTCCTTGAGTCTTAGGGAGGAATAGGGTTCTCCTTTTCCGGTTTACAAAACCGGGGTATTTTGTTATACTACAAAGACTCTTCATTTTAAGAGTTTATTTTCAATAAGGCTAACTGTTGGTATTAGCACTAAGATCAGGAAGAAATATAGAATAGATGCTAATTGACCTACAATGATGTACGGGTGTTCTACAGGTTGGCCTCCAATTCATGTTAGGGTTAGGAGGTCTGCGATTAGAGTTCAAAATAAGAGTTGGCTAAAGGGTCGGAATATTATGCTTCGTTGTTTAGATGTTTGAAGTATTGGAATAAGGATTAGGATAAGGATGGAGAGTAGTAGTGCTAATACTCCTCCAAGTTTATTAGGAATTGATCGTAGGATTGCATATGCGAATAGGAAGTATCATTCCGGTTTGATGTGTGCAGGGGTGCTTAATGGATTTGCTGGAGTGTAGTTATCAGGGTCTCCTAGTAAGTCAGGGGTGAATAGGGTTAGTGCTAGTAGGGTTAGGATTAGGAGTAAAGCACCTAGGATGTCTTTAATTGTGTAGTAAGGGTGGAATGGGATTATATCTATGTTGGATGGGATTCCTGTGGGGTTATTGGATCCTGTCTCGTGTAGGAATAGTAGGTGAACAGCTGCTAATGCTGTGATGATGAATAGGAGGATAAAGTGGAAAGCGAAAAAACGTGTTAGTGTTGCTTTGTCTACGGAAAATCCGCCTCAGATTCATTCTACTAAGGTAGTACCGATGTA
>NW_020837959.1:16988100-16988204 GCF_003676395.1 Aethalodelphis obliquidens | reverse complement strand
GGGAAAGTGAATATTGTATTTGAGTTTAATGGGTTGGGGGATTGAGTTATTTATGATACAGGGGATTCTGGGTTTTTTAGTGAGGAAGCTATAGGGATTGCTGC